>NW_026867868.1:0-96248 GCF_020745735.1 Hemiscyllium ocellatum
CAATGAGAGCAAAGTTATGAAGTGGCATTTAGACAGAAACATGAACAGGCAGAGAATATAGGTATATCGCCCATGTGCAGGCAGGTGGGATTAGTTTAGAATAGCATCATGGTCAGCACAGCCATGGTGGGCCGAAGGGCCTATTACTGTGCTGTACTGTTCTATTTTCTAACTTAACGGCATCTACCCTGTCCAAGCCCCTCACAATCCTGGATGTTTCATTCAATTTCACTCCTATTCTACAAAACCCCAATGGGTTCCAAGTCAATCTTCTCCACCTCTGCTCACTGGAAAATCCCACTATCTTCAGGATCAGCCGAGTGAACCTTCCCTGGCCTGCCTCCAACACAAGAATGTCTTTCCTTAGGGCACGCATACTGTTCATTATAACCTAGGTGTGGTTTGACTTGTACCTTGCATCATTTTACCAAGACCTCCCTATTTTCAGACATTCCCTCTGTAACAAGTGCCACCATTTGATTTGCCTTCTCTATTACCTGCTGATCCGTAAGCTACATTTTTCAGATTGATAAACAAGAACTCCCTCACCCCTTTCTGCTGTCAATCTGAAACCAAATAGTGTTAGCCTGACAGTAAGTCGGGAACGTGCTGGAATGTGTTTAAAGGATATGACAACAAATGATAACTGGATGCTTAGAAACAATGGGAGACACATGATTTTAGAAAAAGGGAATATTTTAAATCTGTTGGATTCTGCATTTTGGTGTGACCATAAATGCAGAATAGATAAGGGTAGGGAAGGCTAGTTGCAGTAGAGGGATATTTGAAATTTCGATAAGTTTCAACAAGGGCTAAAAATGAGCTCGGGAGAGAATCGGGCCCTGAAAGGTCAATGCGGCTGTCTGTGTGGAATCACTGCTGATGGGGGGAGATACTGAACAAATATTTTGTGTTCGGATTTACTGTGGAGAAAGACATGGAAGCTGTGTGCTCTTCCAGCACCACTAATCCGGAATCTGGTTTCCAGCATCTGCAGTCATTGTTTTTACCTCATTGATTTTAACTGGACTGCGAATCCTCTTACAAGGATGCCTGCCTTGAAGAAGTTTTCCTCCTCTCTCTACAAGAATCTCAGGGAGTCCCTCCACGCTGCAGGCTCACTGCCTTATTCCTGATGAAGGGCTTTTGCCCGAAACGTCGACTTTGCTGCACTTTGGATGTTGCCAGAACTGCTGTGCTCCTCCTGCAACACTAATCCAGAATCTAGTTTCCAGCATCTGCAGTCATTGTTTTTACCTCTGTATCTAAATGGCTAGTTCTCCCTGTGTTCCATGAGATCGAACCATGCGAATCAGTCTCCCATGGGAATCTTATCGAACGTTTTACTGAAGTCCATATAGATCTATCTACCGCTCAGCCCTCATCTATCCTCTTTGTTACTTCTTCAAAAAACTCAATCAAGTTTGTGAGACATGCATAAAGCCATGTTGACTATCCCTATCAGTCCTTGCCTTTCCAAATATATTTACATCCTCTCCCTCAGGATTCCCTCCAAACAGCTTGCCCACCACCGAGGTCAGGCTCACTGCTCTGCAATTCCCTGGCTTTCCTTTCCACTCTTCTTAAAAAGTGGCACCACGTTTGCAAACTTACAGTCTTCCGGCGTATCACCTATGACAATCTATGATACAAATATCTCAGCAAGTGGTCCAGTAATCACTTCTCTAACTTCACACAGAGTTCTCGATTACACCTGATCAGGAAGTGGGAATTTATCCACCTTTATGCATTTCAAGACATCCAACACTTGCTCGTCTGTAATATGGACATTTTGCAAGGTGTCACCATCCATTCTATATCTTCCATATCCTTTTCCACAGTAAAATCTGATGAAAAATACTCGTTTAGTATCTCTGTCTTTTAACCGTTGTAATTGTACCCACATCCACCCTTCCTCAGGAAGTTCATTCCACAATCAAAACACCCTCTGTGTAACAATTTGCCCCCATGCCTTTTTTTTGAACATCTCACTCTTCTAACCTTTAAATTGTGGTCTCTCCTTTTGAGACTCCCCCATCCTACAGAAAAGACAATTACCATTTAATCGATCTAAAAAACTCATTTTTTAAATAAACTTTTATAACATCACGTCTCAACATCCAGACTCCTGTAAAAAAAAAGACTCACCCGATCCAATCATTTTCAGAACTCAAGCCTTCCATATTCAACAACGCCCTGGTTAATCTTTTCCGAATCCCCTGCAGCTTAATAATATCCTCCCTATAACTGGGCGACCAGAACTGGGCAGAGTATTGCAGAACAGGCCTCACCAATGTCTGTGCAATCTCAACATGACGTCCCAAATCCTACACTCAATGGACTGAGCAATAGTCAGGCATGCCAAGCACTGTCTTATCCATCCTGTGATGCAAACTTCAAGAATTATGTACCTGAAACCAGAGGTCCCTCTGCTCTAAAACACTAATCGAGGCCCTAACATTAATTGTATAAGCTCTGCAATTGTTTATTTTACCTTGCATTTATTCAGATTGAAGTCCATCTACAGTTTTTCAGCCCATTCACCAATTTCATCAAGATCCCTTTGTAATCTCAAAAAAACCTCCTTCACTGCTGACAATGCCACCCTCCAGCCTTCCAGCCCATCACACATGGCTGTCAATGGTACAAATATCTTTGCTCGGGGCTTCACAATTTATTCCCTAGCATCACACAATGTCCTGTGATACACTTAATCAGGTCCTGGGGCTTTCCATAAATTTGTGTTTTTAAAACCTCCAGCACCACCTCTTCTATAACATGCCCTCTTTTCAAGGCATAGAGATGTACAGGATAGTAACAGACTCTTCAGTCCAACTCGCCCATGCTGACCAGAAGATGTAAGTACATCCATCTCATTTTACAGCGCTTGGCCCATGTACCTCTAAACCCTTATTATTCATAAACCCATCCAGATATCTCTTAAAAGTTGTCATAGTATCAATATCTGCTACTTTCTCTCTAAGCCCATTCCATACACACATCGCCATGTGCATGAAAAGGCTGTCCCTTTTTACTCCTTTCCCCTCTAACCTTAACCTCTGCCCTCTAGTTTTGGACTTCCCAACCCTTGGGCAAAGACCTTGAATGTTTACCCAATCCATGCCCCTCATGTTTCTATAAACCTCTGTCAGGTCACCCCTCAGTCCCGACGCTCCGGAGAAAATAACCACAACTTATTCAGCAACAACCCTGTCACCATCTTGTGATTTTTTTCTGAACACATTCAAATTGCACAACATCCTTCCTATCTTGGGGATACTGGAATTGCAGCGAACACCAAATATGGACTAACGTATTACTCTTATTCCCTGAGTTCCCCAGTTTTTGTCCACAGTAAGTTCTGGAGTAAAAAATGTGTTTAATGTCTTAGCCATATCCTGCTGTTCCACACATCCATGCACTCATTGATCTTTAAGGAGCAATATTTGGTCTCGAGTTTTCTTTTACTCAATATATTAATACAATCACTTTTGGATTCTTATTCTCATTATCTGCCAAGGCTATTTCATGTACCCTTTCTGCATTCCTGATTTCCACCCAAAGTATATTCCTACAGCCCCTGTGATCCTCAGAGGTTCCCTTGATCCAGCTGGCTATACCTGACACGTAGCCTCTATTCCTTGACCAGACCCTCAATAGACAGCCAGTGTCTCCTAATGCTGTCAGCATTGAGTTGCACACAAACAGGAACCTGCTGGTGGTGATCGCTCAATTTGTCTCAATCTTGAAATATTCGCACTTGCCAGACTTCCCTTTCCTGCAAATAGACTCCCCAATCACCTTTTGAACGTTCCTGGCTAACACGATCAAGATTGGTCAGGCCCCATTTTATGACTTGAACCTGTGGACCAGGCCTGTCCTTTTCCGAAGCTGTTTTCAAATTAATAGAATTGTGGTCACTTTGGCAAAATGCTTCCCACTCACACCTCAGTCCCTTTCCCGACCTTAATACCCAAGGGAAGATCAGGTTTTGCCCCTTTCTTTTTTCAGACCATTTTCATATTAATTGGGAGTTTCTGGAACACAATTACCAAATCCTCCCTTGCAAACACTGAACACTGGCCGTCCCAGTCTAGATTTGGAAGATTTGAAAACCCCAACCATAACAGCCCTATTATTATGATTGATATTTGAGATCTCCTGATATATTTATTCCTCACTCTGCACGGATTATTCGGGGTCAGTGGGACAATCGTGTCAGAGTGATGACCATTCTTATTTCTCAGTTCCACAAACATAGGTTCACTGGGTGATAACATGGGAATATCCTCTCTAAGTACTACTGGGATGATTCATGCAATCAAAAACCCACCACCACACGTCCTCTCTTGCCTCCCCTTCGATGCTTCCTGTAGCATCTCCAACTTGAAACAATGAGCTGCCAGTCCTCAACCTCCCTCAGTTGTGTTTCTGTAGTAATTATAATCTCCCAGTCCCATGTTCCAATCCATGCCGTGAGGTCATTCTCCTTAGCTATCAGGTCCCTTGCGTTGAAGTAAATGCAGGTTAATCATCAGTTTCCACCCCTCCCCCATTTCTTGCTAGATTCGTGCCTGCCTTGTCTGCTGAAATTGCTCTCTTTAACTTGTGCACCAACCTCAATCTTCTTTCTGGCCTTCCAACTGTTTAAGTTGCAACATCCTGCCAGATCAGATTATATCCTCTCAAGCAGCTCTAACAATCGCCCCACCAGGATATGGGTCCCGTTCCTGCTCCCAGTTCAGGTCCACTTATGCTGACACCTTCAGACGTCCAGAAAATTGTTCACCAATGTCCCTGTGTTCCTCAGTACTCCAGGAGGACCTACTATTCATGACGTATATCGTTCACTTATGAGATTTCCCACAGTGCATTGCCTCACAGTGATCAGAAGTAAACTCCATCTGCCATTACTCTGCTCAGTTTATCATCTGATTGATATCTGACTGCAGTCTGAGACCATCCCTCACCTTTCATGTCATCTGCAACCTACTAATGATTCCTTCTGTTTTTACATCGGAGTTATTATTCCACAAAATAACCAGCAATGCTTCCTGCGCAGATCCCTGTGGTGCACCCACTGATGAAAGAATTCCAAACACGAGAAGTCTATCCACTGTTTTTTATAATCCACATTACCAACTTGCCTTGGATCCCATGGCTCTTTACATTTGGACCAGCCTTCCACGAGGGACCTTGTCAAAGGCCTTATTCAAGTCCATGTAAACCACATCATCTGCACTGCCCTCATCAATATTTTTCGACACCATTTCAAAAAAACTGAACTGAATTCCTCAGACAGTATCTCACTCTTCCAAATCTGTGATGCTGCTGCAGAGGTGATCCTTGCCTTTGGAAGTGTTGATTCATCCTCAAAATTCATTCCAATAATTTCCCTCCCTCTGCTGTCAGACTATCTGCTCTGTAATTACCTGGCCTATCCCTGCTGCCCTTCTTGAACAAAAGAACCACATTAGCGACCCTCCAGTCATTCAACACTTCACCTGTGGCCAGCAAAGTTTTATATATATCCACCAGGGGCCCAACAATCTCCTCCCTTACCTCCCATTGCAGCCTGGGATACATTTCATTTGGCACTGGGGATTTCTCCACCTTTATGCCTGTGAAAACATTTAATACCTCCTCCTTATTCATCTTTTCTTGTTCTCGAACCTCACCGTCCCACCTGAAATCCCCGGTGACAATGTCTTTCTCCTGTGTGAATAAAGATGGGAAGTATTCATTGAAGTTCTCACCGATTTCCACTGGCTCCATTACAGATTGGCCCTTTGGTTTCTAACAAGCCTCGCTGTTTACCTGGGAATCCTCTTCCTCGAACTGTACTCATTAAATTCCCTGTGGCCTCTCCTTAACAGTATCTGCCAAGGATATTTCATGCCCATTATTTGCCCGTCATTTTAAGGATTGCCTTGCACTATCTATATGTTGGTCGGTCTTTGCCTGTTTTCATCACCTTGTATTTCCTTCATCAAGCTCAGGATATCGCTTGACCAGTATTCACTGGAGTTACTGCCTTTGTCATTCACTCTTCGCAGAACACACTGGCCTTGAATTCTCCCTGTATCAATTTAACATACTTCCTGTTTCTGAGTGTGAACCCAACAGCAAAAAGTTCCTCCCGGTCTGTGTTTGCCAGATCCTGTCTCGTGGTAGTGATAATGCCCAGTGACAGTAATATTCTAATGATGATGGGGCTTCCACAAATTTGGCGTCTTCACTTCTGCCCTATCCTTATTTTACCAAAATGACTTTGAAAGCTAGTGTTAGGACTACTATCACCGAAACACTCTAAAAATCCTTATGTCTGTCATCTTGTCCAGCACTACAGCCCAATCACGTTGCTATAACCTTTTCCAATCCCAACAGCAGTCCTCCATCCTGTCCTACAGCACCTCATTATCTCTAACCTTCCATCATCCAATTCACCTCACTGTTTGTACAGCGTTTCCTACCAACCCTCCCATTATGTAATGTTCTGAAGCTTCCTGAAAGTTCCCGAGATCTGTAACCATGCCCCCTCTCTCTCTCTCTTCAATCTTCTCTGTCTCTGTGACTAACTCCCAACACTACAATGTTCCGTACCTTTGACCACCTCCAGTCAGTACTAGCCTTCCTAGCTCTCGAACATCCTGCAGCCACTAAAAACCATCCATGTACCTGAAATATCCTCTCAGTTGTTGTAACAACTCTCATTCTCACAACTGCCTCTGTCGATAACCTCAGCCAGTCCAAAGAATCCTTGCTAACTCAGTAACCTCACCCAATGTGTACAACTCTGAGTATGACTAACTTCATCCAGTCTCCCCAACTGTCCCTAACTCTAATTGTAGAGAGAATCCACAACCCTCCCTATTGCGTTCACCTCCTCCAGTCCCTCTCATGGACACCATCTATGGAACCTTATCCTGTCCCTGACTATATTCTCTTCCTGTTCCAATAAACCTTGTGAACTTTGTGACCTAGTCCAATCTCTGCAGTGCTCTGTATAATCAGCCTCACTGTGCCTGGAACCTGGCTTTAATTCCAGCCTTGGCCGATTGTCTGTGTGGACTTTGCATGTTCTCCCCCCTGACTGTGTAGGTTTCTTCCGGGTGCTTTAGTTTCCTGCCATAGCTCGACATTTGCACGATACGTGATTGTCGATCATAAATTGACCGTAGTATTCAGGCAAGTGTGCTTTAGGTGAGTTCATCATGAGAAATGCAGGGTTTAATGGACAGGGAGAGGGATGGGTCTGGTTAGGATGCTCTTTAGAGGGTTGGTGTGGGCTTGTTGGGCCAAATGGCCTTTTTCCACACTGTGGAGATTCTATTCAGGTTATTGTCCAGTCCTGTCAACCATCCCTGTCTCTTGAACCTTGCCTCATCCCCAATACTCTCCTTATATGTGTAATCTCCAACAGTCTCTAAAACACTCCTTGGCGATGTCAGCTTCTCCAGTCCTTACCATGATCGATATGACTGTCACCTCTTCCTGCTTTTAGAACAATCCTTATAACTGTTGTCATTGGTTACATCACTCCCAATCACTGTTCCATCCTGAACCCCCCCCCCCCCCCCCACCAAAAAAAACATTTATATCTCTGTAAACCCATCTGGACTGTGTGTACCTCCTTTTGACAGTCCCGTTCTGAGACTTTCTCTATATCAAAAACGTCAATAAGTGTAGGAAACCCTTATTATTGTAACCTCCCTCCAGCCTTACAGCACTGAGGATCTGTAGAAGCTCTCTTCAACCCGCCAGCCATCTCTGTGTCTGTAATCTATTCCACTCCCCAGAATTCATTCTCTCTGAGCTCTTCTGTAGTCCATTAAACACTCCCTCCCACTGTCTGTGTCATTGTAACCTTCTCCAAAAACACAACCTTCCCTATCTGTGTAAATCCCGACACCAGTCCCTATCCTTCTAAGCTCCGTCTAACAATATAACCCTCCATGTTTGTGTATTCAGCTTCAGTCCCTACTCACCTCCCTATCTGTGTAACCTTCTCCAGGCATTTTTGCTTCATTCTCTTCAACTGTCCCTGTCAGTGTAATCTCTTCTGGACCCGAAAACTCCCCTCTCTTTAACTTACTCAGGCAACACAACCCTCACTATCTGTGACCTACTCCTGTCGGAGAACCCTCCCTCTGTGAACTGCTCCAAATCTTCAACTCTCCATAAGCTCCTGCAGTCTTAGAGCCCTCCCTGTGTACATAACCTCTTCCAGTCCCTAAAACGCCATCAGTCTGTGGAGACCCTACCAGCATCCCTATCTGTGTTATCCTCTCAGGTCCCTGCAACACTCCCGATCTGTAGATCCCACTCCAATGCCTGTGTTTCACCCGGTCCTGTTCCTACAAGACTCATTAACTATGTAACATTCTCCCGTCACTATCACCCACCGTGTCAATGTAAGCTCCTCCTGTATCTCCATCCAGTTACGCATCTCCATAACCTTCTCCAGCTCTTACACCCCTATCTGTGTAAACATCACTCTCCACTCGAACCCTCCCTACCGCAGGAACTTCCTCCTGTTTGTGTATGCTCCCTTATCTGTGAAACTGTCTCCAACCAAACTTGCTACCCCAATCTCTGAAAAACGAATCCAGATTCCACACCCTCCTTTACCCCCAGAACCTAAGCCTTCCTATATCTATAAACATCTTCAGTCACAATGACCCTCCATATCTCTGTTTGTTCCGCCAGATGTCACAAAGCTCTTTATCTCTGTAATCTGCTCAGTTCCCTAAAACAGTCCCTGTCTGTGTGATCCAGCCCTGTCGTACAAACATCCTTATCCTGGTAAACTTCTCTATCCCTCCCAGCATTCCCAACTCCTTGAACCCGTCAGCCCTACAGCTCTCCACATTTCTGTAACCTCCTGTGGGCCTATGGTCCTCCCTCCCTGTGAAACCACCTTCAGTCCCCACATCCCTCCCAATCTGGGTCCTCTGCTCCAAATCAGACCATTGCTGTCTCTGTAAACACCTCCACCCCTGACAACTCTTCTCATTTGTGTAACCTCGTTCAGACCCCATACTCTCCAGCTTCCTGCATCCTCTTCCTGCATTGCAACTAAAACCACATGTTTATGTAATATCCACCAGTGCTTAAACCTCCCCAACTCAGTAACCACTTGCAGCCCTAACAAAGCACCTAAACTGTGAAACCTCTTAATTCCCTACAATCCTCCCTCCCTCCCACCTCAACTACCTTCATCACCATGAAACCTCACAATCACTGAAGTCACCTTTTGGCACTGCAACCCTCCTAATGTCTGCAAAATCCTTTTGTCCTGATATCCCTCCCTGTCTCTGTAACCCCCACCACCCTCCAGTGCCCTTCTGGGGAACCTGGCAGAGGAGGGATGTTTTGTAGAGTCCGGGCCATGTTACAGAGGTACAATCCTGGGAATTACAGATTTAGTCTAATGTCTGTGGGGTGCAGATTATTGGCAAAGACTCTAAAGACAGGATTTATGACTACTTGGAAAACTATCGTTTCATTAGAGACAGTCAGCACGGGTTTGTGAGGGGCAGGTCATGCCTCACAAATCTTATTGAATTATTTGAGGATATGAGCGAATACGTTGATGGCTCATTCAGAAAATAAGGAGGCATGGGATACAGGGAAATCTGTCTGTCTGGTTACAGGATTGGATGGCCCAGAGAAGACAGAGGGTGGCAGCAGGTGGACAGTATTGAGTCTGGAGCTCAGTGACCAGTGGTGTTCTGTAACAGTCGGCTCTGGGACTCTGCTCTCTGTGATTTTTATAAATGACTTGGATGTGGATTTTGGAGAGTGGGTTAGTAAGAGGTGAGGCCATACTGGATTTGGTTCTGGGTAACGAACCAGGCCAGGTGTTAGAATTGGAGGTAGGTGAGCACTTTGGGGACAGTGATCACAATTCGGTGACTGTTAATCTGGTGATGGAGAGGGATAAGTGTGCACTGCAGGGCAAGAGTTATAGCTGGGGGCAGGGAAATTATGTGCGGTGAGGCATGACTTAGGATGGAAAAGTAGGCTTCAAGAGAAGGGTGCAATCGATATATGGAGCTTGTTCAAGGAGCAACTATTGAGTGGCCTTGATAAGTATGTACCTGTCAGGCAGGGAGGAAAGGGTCATGTGAGGGAGCCGTGGTTTAATATGGAATTGGTTACCCTGGTTAAAGGGAAGAGGGCGGCCTATGTAAAGATGAGGCGTGAAGGTTCAGTTGGGGAAATTGAGAGTTATAAGGTAGCCAGGAAGGATCTAAAGAGAGCTAAGAGCAGCAAGGAGGGGACATGAAAAGTCCTGAGTTGGTAGGATTAGGGAAAACCCAAAGGCTTTCTATAGGTATGTCAGGAATAAAAGAATGACTAGGGTAGGAATAGGTCCAGTCAAGGATAGTAATGAGAAGTTGCGTGTGGAGGCTGAAGAGATTGGGGAGATACTGAATGAATACTTTTCGTCAGTATTCACTCAGGAACAGGGCATTGTTGCCGAAGTGAATATTGAGTCACAATTAGAATGGATGGCTTTGAGGTATGTAGGGAAGAGGTGTTGGAAATTCTGGAAAGGGTGAAAAGTCCCCTGGGCCTGATGGCACTTATCCTAGGATTCTCTGGGAAGCAAGGGAGGAGATTGCAGAGTCATTGGCCTTGATTTTTATGTCCTCGTTGTCTACAGGAATAGTGCCAGAAGACTGGAGGATAGCAAATGTGGTTCCCTTGTTCAAGAAGGGGAGTAGGGATAACCCTAGTAACTATAGTCCGGTGAGTCTCACTTCTGTTGTGGGCAAAGTCTTAGAGAGAATTGTAAGGGATAGAATTTATGCACATCTGGATAGGAATAATGTGATCAAGGATAGTCAGCATGGTTTTGTGAAGGGCAGGTCGTGCCTCACAAACCTTATTGAATTCTTTGAGAAGGTGACTAAGGAGGTGGATGAGGGTAAAGCAGTAGATGTGGTGTATATGGATTTTAGTAAGGCATTTGATAAGGTTCCCCATGGTAGGCTACTGCAAAAAATACGGCGTTATGGCATTGAGGGTGCGTTGGAGGTTTGGATTAGGAATTGGCTGGCTGGAAGACGACAGAGGGTAGTAGTTGATGGTAAAGTTTCATCTTGGAGTGTAGTTACTAGCGGTGTTCCGCAAGGATCTGTTTTGGGACCATTACTGTTTGTCATTTTTATAAATGACCTGGAGGAGGGGCTAGAAGGTTGGGTGAGCAAGTTTGTGAATGATACGAAAGTCGGTGGAGTTGTTGACAGTGAGGAAGGATGTGGCAGGTTACAGCGGGATATAGATCAGCCTGCAGAGCTGGGCAGAAAGGTGGCAAATGGAGTTCAATGTAGCTAAGTGTGAAGTGATTCACTTTGGTAAGAGTAACAAGAAGATGGGGTACTGGGCTAATGATCAGATACTTGGTAGTGTGGATGAGCAGAGGGATCTTGGTGTCCATGTACACAGATCTCTGAAAGTTGCCAGCCAGGTAAATAGTGCTGTGAAGAAGGCATATAGCGTACTGGCTTTTATTGGCAGAGGAATTGAGTTCCGGAGTCCTGAGGTCATGTTGCAGTTGTATAAGACTCTGGTGCGGCCGCATCTGGAGTATTGTGTGCAGTTTTGGTCGCCATACGATAGGAAGGATGTGGAGGCACTGGAACGGGTGCAGAGGAGGTTTACCAGGATGTTGTCTCGTATGGTAGGAAGATCATATGAGGAAAGGCTGAGGCACTTGGGGCTGTTTTCATTGGAGAAAAGAAGGTTTAGGGGTGACTTGATAGAGGTGTATAAGATGATTAGGGGTTTAGATAGGGTTGACCATGAGAACCTTTTTCCACGTATGGAGTCAACTATTACAAGGGGGCATAGCTTTAAATTAAGAGGTAGTAGGTATAGGACAGATGTTAGGGGTAGATTCTTTACTCAGCGAGTTGTGAGTTCATGGAATGCCCTGCCAGTAGCAGTGGTGGATTCTCCCTCTTTCTGGGCATTTAAACGGGCATTGGATAGGCATATGGAGGATAGTGGACGAGTGTGGGTTAGGTGGGCTTGGATCAGCGCAACATCGAGGGCCAAAGGGCCTGTACTGCGCTGTATTTTTCTATGTTTTATGTAAGTTTGCTAATCATATGAAGATTGTTGGAGTGGTGGGTAATGTGGAGGGCTATTGTAGATTGCATAGGGACATTGACAGGACACAGCTGGCCTGGAAGTTGCAGATGGAGTTAAATCTGGAAAAGTGTGAAGTGATTCATTCTGGAAGGTTGAATTTTAATACAGAATTCAGGGTTAAAAGGCAGAATACTTGGCAGTGTGGAGGAACAGAGAGACCATGGGGTCTATGTCCATAGATCCCTCAAGTTGCCACGTACGTTGGTAGGGTTGTTAAAAAGGCATATATTGTGTTGGCTTTCCTTAGCAAGGGGATAGATTTTAAGAGCAGTGAGGTTTTAGTGCATCTTAATAGCCTCCTAGTGAGACCACACTTGGAATATTGTGTTCAGTTCCGGCCCCCTGTTTACAGGAAGGATGTGCAAGTTTCAGAGAGGGTACACAAGAAATTTACCAGGGTGCTGCTTGGAATGGAGAACATTTCTCATGAAGAAAGTTTGAGGGAGCTAAGGCTTTTTCATTGAAGTGAAGAAGGGGGTGGGGCAACCCTGTAGAGGTGAACAAAATGATGATAGGCACACAGAGAGTGAATAGTCAGAGACTTTTCCTCTTATGGAATAAATGGCTGTAACAAGGCGGCATAATTTTAAGGTGAATGGAGGATGGATAAGAGGATAGAGAATGGTAGGTGGTTGGATGGACTGCCAATGGTGGTAGTAAAATTAGACACATTCGGGACATTTAATAGACTCTTGGACAGACACATGGATAATAGTAAAATGAAGGGTATGTAGGTAATTTTGATCTTATAGTTGGATAAAAGGTTGGCATGAAATCATGGCCGAAGGGTCTTGGGCTGAACTGTTCTGCGTTCTATGTTCTGTCTGGTAAGCTGGGTGATAAACTCAGATCAGTGTAAAATGATATGGCATTCAGGAGGAGCTAGTGAACTGGATTCAAAATTGGCTTGATGGTAGGAGACAGCGGGTGATGGGAGACATGTGTTTCTGACTGGAGGCATGTGACCAGCGGTGTAGTGGGTCCCCTGTTGTTTGTCATTTGGATAAATGGTTTGGATGGAATATTGGTTTCCTGGTAAGTAAGCTTCTTGGGTGATACTGACATTGGAGGTAAAGTGGTTAGTGGAGAAGATCGTATATATTACAACATGATGAACAGTACTGCTGGGATAGTGGGCTGAAGAATAGCAGATGGAGTTTAATTAGATAAATGTGAAGTGTTCTATTTTGGTGAAACAAACCAGGGTGGGACCTGTACAGTTAATGTTTGGGCCCTGGGTGGTGTTGTCAGTCAGAGACCGAGGGATGCAGGTACACAGTTCTTTGAATGTGTTGTCACAGGTAGACAGGCTGGTGAATCAGACATTTGGGATGTTTACCTTCATTGGGGAGAGCATTGAGAGTAAGAGTTGGCATGTAATGGTGCATCTGTAAAATACATTGGTGAGGCTATCATAAAAATATTGTTGTTCAGTAAGAAGAACTCATTTGGTTCACTTACCTCCTTTTAGGAATCTGATCCAGACCTACAGCAATATGGCTGACTCTGAGCTACCCTCTAGGTAATTAGCAGTCGGGTCAAAGAATGTTCGTCCAGGCAGTGACAACTACATCCAACGAATGAATAAATAAAAAGACCTATGCACTTCCGTACCTCTGGAAACAAGTCCAGCTGCAGCAATCCGTACTGGTTTTGTAACACCATTCTAGACCTGACCACTCTCTATAACACTCTCACCACCTCCCACCTTCACCTCTCCCTGTTCCTATCGTGTCATTAAACCCTGACAATGATTCCCCTTCCCACTGCCCTCCTCCTGCTACCAGACCCTTTGCAATCCATTTAACATTTACTCCTAAAGCACTCTCTCACTTCAAGATTTTAAGTATTTTGTGCTGATCTTCTCAGCCTCATAATCTAGTATGATCCCTTTTGTCCTGAGTGAGGGACCAGTGGGGATTTCTTGCTGAGGGTTTTACTGTTTCAATGGAATGTCCTTCTGTTGAGTGTTTTATACTGTTCCTTGAAATTTTTTCCACTGTCCATTTACAAACACATATTTCAGTCTGTTTAGGCTGTTTACCTTGGTCAGTTCTCCTCTCAAACTCATGTAATTGGCTATTTTTGTTTCTAGTTGCAGCTCGTCCTTTCTGTGATTCACTTTAAAACATTTTGTGTATTTAGCTGTACTTTATCACAATTTCCCGAAGGATCTCTCCCGGTGACGTTACACATTCACTAAGTTTCATCACACGGTCGCTCTGACATAGTTACATCCCTAGCCTGTTGCACAGCGAAACACTGAAAAAAATATATAACCGAACTCCTCTTCCAATATCAATGTTCTCCGTGTGATTGGTCCAGATTATACAAATATTGAAGTTTTCCAAAATTATCACAATGCCTTTATTAAAAATCCAATGAGTTCCTGTGTAATACAGTGATGAGCAATGGAATAAAGTTCGTTGGCTAAAATTGTTCTGCTGCTTGTGTCCTTGGCAAGTAGTAGCCAGAATTTACATTCAGACTGACTCGACTTCATGTTCTGATGCCAAATGCTTTCTTTGTGATGTCTTCGTTATCCATTATTGTTAGCATTACACATTTTGCCCGAGTATCGGCAAGGTTGTAAACCACTGAATATTTTTGTTCACACTGTATCCATATTTCCCTGGTGTCTAAATCTCTTTTATCTCTGTCACAAATCCACCTTATTGCATCGACTTTGTCCATTCAATTAAAAGTATTCCTTTCCTTAATTTATTGTCACAAATCTATTCACTGACGTACAATTTTACTTAAACTCTGTGCCATCCTGTTCCTTTTTGCTTATCTTCAGCCAGATCCCCATGCTGTTTTCGTGTGTCACATTTTCCCTTTGGATTCGGAAAGTTCCTTTCACCTGAACGCTGTCCCTGCATCCTCTCTGGCAGTTTAAACCCTTGGCCATTAACCTACCGACATGATCGGCCAGGACAATGGTCCCAGCACCGTTCCAGTGGGGCCATCCAAAAGGATTATATTTAAAATCAGGCATGGGATGAAGTATCTCTGGCTGACCAGCCTTTCTTGCCCAGCCGGAGCTGCCCTTGAGCTGAATATCTTTCTCAGCCAGTTCAGCGGGTCAGTGAGAGGCAAACACTTTGCTGTGGGTATGTCGTGCAGATCAGGTGAGGATGGGCAGATGTCCTTCTCGAAAGGGCAAGTGTTTGGGTTTTTTGGTCATCAGCAATGGTCTCATACTTACTTGTCGATTGTTAATTACTATTTTTAAAATTAGTGATTTCAAATTCCACCATTGTTGATGCTGGGATTCCAGCCTGTATCCCCCGAACATTAGCAGAGGTTTGGGATACATGCTCCAGCAATAATACCACGAGGCCATCACTTCACCTGCTCACAGGTTGCTCATTCCTGACCGGTTATACCAGTGCATCATGAAGCAAAACCTGTCAATCCAACACAGTTGTGTGATCCTGATATCTTCCAGCACTCTGGTGATATCACTTCGGATCTTGCTTTCTGTCTGTCTCTGTCTCTGTCTGTCTCTGTCTGTTTCTCTCTTCTGAAGAAAGACGAGGCAGCACAATTCCCATTCTGCCTATTCCTGTCTCCTGTAGGTACTCAGGAAGGTTCAGACTCGATTAACTTCCCAGCTGCTGGGTGTCTCGTCCATCATCACATTGAAGATGGTTGGTCAGCCAGAGAGACAAAAGAGAGGGAGATCTGCAGCCTTCAATAAATCCTGCAGTGAGGTAAGATCACTCACAGTGCACAGAGCAGAGAGCAACGAGAGGGCTCCAAACATCGGCTGACAATATATGTCACTGATACAGTGCTGGAGGGTGAGCACAGTTCACACACACCCCAGGCTCAATCACCGCCCCAGTCTAAGTTCTGTTGTACTAAGACTCACTACTCTGCATCACTATCTATGGCATGTCTTGTACACCAGTGTCTTCAATAATTTGTAACTCCTATAACAGTTTATATCTCTGTAACCTCCTCCTATCTCAATAGTCCCTCGATATATTTGAAATGTACTGCATTCCAGACTACCATCCCTATCGCTGTAACTTGCTTCAGTGTCGACAACATGCCTTATCTCAGTAGTCTCCTCCTCCAATAACTGGAGACAGAGGCATGCAGCACAATCCTTCAATCCAACTAGTCCATGCTGACCAGAGTCCATGAACAAGTCACGTTTCCCTGTATTTGACCGGATCCCTTCAAACCTTCTCCTCCCCAAGTACCTGCCCAAATGTATTTTACATGTTGTAATTGTACTTTTCTCTACCACTTCCCCTGGAAGCTCATTCCATAACTGCACCATCGTCTGTGTAGAAAATTTTCTCCTAAAATCTCTTTTAAGTGCTTCCTCTCCCATCTCATATTTATGCCCACTAGCACACAGAACATGACAGCGCAATGCAGGCCCTTCGGCCTTCGATTTTGCACCAACCTGTGGAACCAATCTGAAGCCCAAGTAGCCAACACTATTCAAATTCGTGTCCATATGCCTATCCAACGACCGTTTAAATGCCCTTAAAATTGGCGAGTCTACCACTGTTGCAGGCAATGCATTCCATGCCCCGACTATTCTGAATAAAGAACCTACCTCTGGCATCCGTCCCATATCTATTTATTAATATTAGCATCTACCTAAATTTAAAGCTATCTCCCCTCCTGGTAGACATCGCCACCCAAGAGAAAAGGCTCTCACTGTCCAACCCATCTCACCTGCTGATTATCTTATATGTCTCTATTAATTGACTTCAAACTCATTCTTTTGAACAAAAACAGCTTAAAGTCCCTCAGCCTTTCCTCATAAGACCTTTCCTCCGTACCAGGTAACTTTCTAATAAATCTCATCAGATGTGGTGAGTGTGGACTTGTTGGGCCGAAGGGTCTATTTCCACACTGGAAGTAATCTAATCTAAGGGGACAACATTTGCTATCCGCCAGCCTTCTAGCACTATTCCTGTAAACAATGATGACAAAAAGATCAAAATCAAAGGCTTGGCAATCTCCTTCGTGGCTTCCCAGAGAATCCGAGGATAAATCCCATCCGGCCAATAGATTTATCTATTTTTAGACTTTGCAGAATTGCTAACACCTCCCCCTTCTGTACTTCAATTCAATCTAGTTATGGACTCCACTGCCCTAGCTAATCACCTTACCTGTATCCCTCGTGGTTTTAATCATCGTCCTGCGACTTGTATCATCGAAGGACAATGATACAAATAGTTCTGCTCTTGTCCCTGCCACTACTTATCACAATGTTCTGGGATACACTTATTCAGGACTTAAGGCGTTCTCTACCTTTGTGTTTGAAGACCTCCAGCACTACCTCTTCTATAATGGGAACTCTTTTCAAGCCATCACTGTCTCTTTAACTGACTTGTCTGCAGTAATTTCTGACAAAATGTTCATTTAGGGTCTTACCCATCTCCTGTGGTTTCCACACATGGATGTCCTTATTGATCTTTGCAGGGCCCTATTGTCTCTCTAGTTGCGTTTTTGTACTTGTGTGCTGTAGAATTTTCTTGCAATCTCCTTAACCTTATCTGCCAAAGCTATCTCATCCCCCATTTTGCTTTCCAGCTTTATCCGGCTTCTCCGTTTCTCTAAAACCCTCCAGTATCAGTAACATCTTCGTCAATCTTTGCTCCATTTACAGTTTCCGGAAATGCTTCCTAAAGCAGGATGATCAGAATTCTCCACAGTACTCCAACTGGGGACCCAGCAATGCCTTGTACAGCCGTACCATGATGTGCCAACTTATGTATTCAATTCGCTGACCCATGAGGGCAAGTGTTCCAAATTCCACTTTCCCCACCTTGTCCACCTGTGATGCACCATCCAAGGAACTGCATTCCTTGGTCTATCTATGTTCGACAGCACTGCCCAGGGCCCAACTATTAACTGTGTTAGTCCTCCCTGGTTTGTCTTGACAGAATCCATCACCTGAATTCAGCTCCATCGGTCATTCCTTGGCCACTGGCTCAGTTGTTCGAGATCCCCTTCAAGAACTGTATTCCCTGCCCACTATAACCCGTGTTCTATCCGGACGTTTATCAACAAACTGACTAACAATGACTCCTATGCTCTTACTGAAATGTTTTCTGTAAATGATGCATAACAGTGGACCCAGCACTGTTCCTTATGGCACACTGCTGGTCATAGGCCCCCAGTCTGCACAACAACGCTCTCCCACCACTCTGTCTCCTATTGTCAAGCCAATTTTGTATCCAGTTGGCTAGTTCTCCCTGAAACCATGTGATCTAACCTTACTAACCAGTGTTCCACGCTAAACCCTGTCCAATGCCTTGCTGTGGTCAGTATAGACACAGTCTCCTGTTCTGTCTTCTTCTATCTTCTTAGTCACCTCTACAACAAACTCAGGCAAGTTTGTGAGACACTACTTGTGTACTTTGTGTCAACTGTCCCTATCAACCTTCGCCGTTCGAAATGCATGTAACTACTGTCCCTCAGAGCCCCCTCCAACACCGTACGCACCACTAACATCAAGCCAATTGGTCTTTAGGTGCCTTGATTTCCCTCGCAAAAGTTTTAAATAATGGCACAACGTGAAACACCCTCCAGGCTTCCAGCTCATCACCCGTGGCTGTCACTGATATAAATATCTCTTTAAGGGACAATTCTTCCAGAGTTTCCCCCAGTGTCCTCAGATATACATGATTAGCTCCAGGGATTTGACTTTTTTTTAGGCGTTTTAAAATCGCCAGCACCTCCCGTTTTGTTATGCGGAGTCTTTTGAAGACTTCATTTCCCTGACTTCCCCAGTCTTTAAGTTCTGATGTGAAATTTTCGTCAAGGATCTCACCCATCTCCTGTGGTTCCACACATGGATTATCCCATTGATCTTCAAGGGGCATATTCTGTCTCTAGTTAATCTTCTCTCGTTAGTATTCATGTCGAATTCCTTTGGATTTCCCTCAGCATTATCAGCCAAAATTTCTCAGGTCTCCTGCTTGCCCTCCTGCTCTCCCTCTTCAGTGTATTACTGTACCCACAATGTTCTTTGAGGAATCCAGCTGGCCATATATGACATGGACGCCTTTATCTTGACCAGAACCTCAATACCCCCAATCATCCAGAATTTCCTTCTTGTAATCAGCATTGTCCTTCACACTAACAGAAATATCCTCACGCTGAACTCTCATTTTATCTTTCTTTTGATAGTTTCCCACCTGCCTGAGGTCCATTTACCTGCAAATACTCTCCACAATCAACTGCTAAAAGTTCTTGCCCAATACCGTCTGGATTGGAGCAGACCAATTTTGGTCTTTCACTTGTGGATCAGGCCTGTCATTTTCCATAACTGTTTTCAAATTAATACAGTTGTGGTCACTTTGTCAAAGTGCTTCCCAACTTACACCTCAGTCCCTTTCCCTGCCTTGTTCCCCAAAGGGAGGTCAGGTTTTGCCACTTTCTCCAGGGAGAGGGCAAGCAACCAGTGGTAATTGTGCACATCAGTACACATGACATAGATACAGTTGGATGGGATCTGGTCAAGTGAGTATTAGGAGTTAGGTAAGAAGTTAAGAAGCAGGACTACAAAGGTAGTGAGCCCCAGATTACTCCCAGTGCCGCTCGTAGTGAATATGGAAATAAAAAGACTAGCCGGATGGATGAGTGCCTGAGGAGCTGGTGGAGGGGGAAGGGTTTTTACGTCTTGGATCATTGGGGTCTCTTCTGGGGTAGAAGTGACCTGGACAATGGGGATTCTGAAAAATAAAGAGACCATCGGCCAGTCAGAGGAAAATCCACCAGCCACCGAGAGCACGTTTCCTATTCAGGATATCCAGGGGCACAGTCAAGGGAGGGAAAAGACTTCTGGTTTAAAGGAAATTTATTTCATGAGGCCTGACTGGTAAGGCAGACGAGCTCAGAGCATGGATTGCCTCTGGGGACTGGGATGTTATAGCCATAACAGAAACATGGCTGAGAGAAGGGCAGGAATAACAGCTCAGTGTTCCAGGATACAGAAGGTACAAGTGTGACAGAAAGACAAGTAATTGAGGAGGGGGAGTGCGCTTTTGATAAATGAGAGCATAACAACAGTGATCAGAGAGGATACTCCTAAAGAGTAATCAAATGAGGCCATATGGTTGGGAGTTAGAAAGAAGGGGCGGTCACTTTGTTTGGACTGTATTACAGACTCGCAAATAGCCAGCGGGTATGAGAAGAGCAGATGTGTAGAGAGATTGTAGATAGGTGTTGAATAAGTAATAAGAGAGTAGTATTGATTGGAGGTTTTAATTTCCCCTGGATTGACTTGGGACCTCAGAATACCATATGGGTAACAATTTGTCAAATGGGTCCAAGAAAGTTTCCTTGACCAATATATAGGCTGTCCTACTCTATTCAGGTGGGCGCAACATTGAACATCCCCTGAGAAAACAAGATGAGGAAGTGACTGAAGTGTCAGTCAGAGAGCACTTTGGGTCCAGTGACCGCAACTGTGTTAGTTTTAACATAACTACAGAAAATGATAGGAGAGGTCCACAGGTTAAGGAGCTATGCTGAAACACAGGCAGTTTTGGGGCCATGAAGCAGGATCTAGCAGAGGTTGAGTGGGTGAGTCTGTTTGAAGGAAAAGAAACGACTGGAAAATGGGAGGCTTTTAAAAGTGTGATACTGAAAATCCACGGTCAGTATGTACCTGTTAGGGTGAAAGGAAAATGGCAGGTTTAGGGATCCCTGGCTGATGAGGGATATTGAGGCTCTGATCTGGCAATTGAAGATGGTATACATTGGGTTTAAGGTTTCCGTATCTACCGAACCTCTTCCGGCCCTAAAGACAGAATCAATCTGTGGAGACCCTATCAGGTCCATGCCACACATCGATCTGTTGAACCCACTCCAGGCCCTGTGACTGTTCCAATTCAGTTCCTAAAGGAACTGCGGTCTGTGTAACATGCTCTCATCACTATCACCCACCCTGTCAGTGTAAGCTTTTCCAGTATTTCCACCCATCTACTCATCTGCATAAACTTCTCCAACTCTTACACCCCTATATCTGTTTTAACGACAACCTCCCCAACAACACTTTCCCACTTAGGCCAAACTCGAGGAGATGACTAATGCTCCTTTAGCTGTGTAACTGTCTCCAATCAAAATTGCTGTTCTCATCTCCAGGAAAATCCGTCCGATTCCACATCCTCCATGTCTAAATAACACCAGAACCTAAGAATTTCGACATCTCTCAACCTGTTCAGTCACGAGTACCCTCCATATGTGTGTTTTTTGCTTCCAGCCTAGACAACCTACATTATCTCTGTAATCTGCTCCATTCCCTAAATAGTACCTGTCAGTATAAACCAGCACTGTCCTCCCACTATCCTTATCCTTGTAAACTGATCCATCCCTCCCAACCTCCTCATCTCCATGAACTCCTGCAGGCCCTACAGCTCTCCACATTTCTGCAACCTCCTGTGGGCCTATGGTCCTCCCTCCCTGTCAAACCACCTTCAGTCCCCACATTCCTCCCAATCTGGCTCCTCTGCTTCAAATCAGACCATTGCTGTCTCTGTAAGCACCTCCACTCCTGACAACTCTTCCCATTTGTGTAACCGCGTTCAGACCCCATACTCTCCAGCTTCCTGCATCCTCTTCCTGAAATTGCAATCAAAACCACATTTTCTGTATTATCCACCAGTGCTTAAACCTTCCCCAACTCAGTAACCTCTTGCAGTCCTAATCAAACACCTTAAATTTGAAAGCTTTCAATTCGCTACAATCCTCCCTCCCTCCCTCCTCAAATGCGTTCATTACCATGTAACCACACAATTACTGAATTCTCCTTTTGCACTGCAACCCTCCTACGGTCTGCAAAACTCTCCTGTCCTGATATTCTTCCCGATCTCTGTAACCCCCACCACCCTCCAGTGCCCTTTTTGGGAACATGGCAGAGGAGGGAAGATTTGTAGAGTCCGGGCCATGTTACGGAGGTAGAATTCTGGGAATTGCAGATTTGGTCTAATGTCTGTGGTGTGCAGATTATTGGAGAGGACTCTGACAGACAGAATTGGAAAATCTTAGTTAAATTTTAGACAGTTTGTGAGGGGCAGGTCATGCATCACAAACCTTATTGATTTCTTTGAAGATATGGCAGAATATATTGAAGCTCATACAGAAAATAAGGAGGCATGGGATACAGGGAAATCTATCTGTCTGGATACATGCTTGGATGGCCCAGAAAAGACAGAGTATGGCAGCAGATAAACAGTATTGAGCCTGGAGCTCAGTGACCAATGGGGTTCTGTAACAGTCAGCTTTGGGACGCTGCTCTCTGTGATTTTTATAAATGACTTGTATGTGGATGTTGGAGAGTGGGTTCGTTAATTTGCCAATCTGGTGGAGTGGTGGGTAATGTGGAGGGCTGCTGTAGGTTGCAATGGGACATTGACAGGACACAGAGCTGGGCTGGAAATCTCAAATGGTGTTCAAGCTGGAAAAGTATGAAGTGATTTATTCTGGAAGGTGGAATTTGAATACAGAATACAGTGTGAAAGGCAGAACACTTGGCAGTGTGGAGGATCAGAGAGATCAAGGTGTCCATGTCCATAGATCCCTCAAAGTTGCCACACACGTTGATAGGGCTGTTAAAAAGCATATGTTGTGTTGGCTTTCCTTAGCAAGGGGATTGATTTTAAGAACAGTGAGGTTTTACTGCATCTTTATAGCATCCTGGTGAGACCACACTTGGAATATCGTGTTCAGTTCTGGTCCCCTGTTTACAGGAAGGATGTGCAAGTTTTAGAGAGCATACACAGGAAATTTACCAGGATGCTGCCTGGAATGGAGGGTATTTCTTATGAAGAAAGGTTGAGGGGGCTAAGGCTTTTCTCATTGGAGTGAAGAAAGGGGTGGGACAACGTGGTAGAGGTGAACAAGATGAAGAGAGTCACAGAGAGAGTGAATAGTGAGAGACTTTTTCCCCTATGGCATAAATGGCTAATACAAGGGGTATAATTTTAAGGTGAATGGAGGATGGATAAAGGATAGAGAATGGTAGGTGGTTGGAATGCACTGACAATGGTAGTAGTAAAATTAGATACTTTCGGTACATTTAATAGACTCTTGGAGAAGCACTTGGATGGTAGTAAAATGAAGGGTATGGAAGTTAGTTTGGTCTTATAGTCGGATAAATGGTTGGCATGGCATCATGGTCGAAGGGTCTTGTGCTGTACTGTTCTGTGTTCTATGTTCTGTTTGGTAAATGGGTAACAACCTCCGATCAGTGTAAAAGGATATGGCATTCAGGAGGAGCTAGTCAACTGGATACAAAATTGGGCTTGATGGTTGGAGACAGAGGGTGATGGGAGACATGTTGTTTTTCTGACTGGAGGCATGTGACCAGCGGTGTAGTGGGTCCGCTATTGTTTGTCATTTGGGTAAATGGTTTGGATGGGAATATTTGTTTCCTGGTAAGTAATCTTCTTGGGTGACACTGGAATTGGTGGTAAAGTGGGCAGTGAAGAAGGTTATCTATGATACAACAAGATTAACAGCACTGCTGGGAGAGTGGGCTGAAAAATAGCAGATAAAATTTAATTAGATAAATGTGAAGTGTTCCATTTTGGTGAAACAAACCAGGATGTGACTTGTACAGTTAATGTTCAGGCCCTGGGTGGTGTTGTCAATCAGTTACCAGGGATGCAGGTAGACAGTTCTTTGAAAGTTGCGTCACAGGCAGGCAGGCTGGTGAAGCAGGCGTTTGGGATGGTTACCTTCATTGGGCAGAGCATGGAGAGTAAGAGTTGGGATGTCATGTTGTATCTGTACAAGACATTGGTGAGGCCACCATAAATACGTTGCTGATTAATAGGAAGAACTCATCAGGTTCACTTCCCTGCTTTAGGGAAGAACAACAAATATTCTCACCTGGTCTGGCCAACATGTGACTCCAGACCCACAATAAGAGGGCTGACTCTGAGCTGCCCTCTGGGTAATTAAGAATGGGGTCAAAGAATGTTAGGCCAGGCAGTGGCATCCACATGCCATAAATGAATAAATAAAAATACATATGTCCCTCCCTACCTCTGCAAATCCCTCCAGCTGCAACAATCCGTACTTAGTTTGAAACACACTTCAGGCCCTAACCGCTCTCTGTTACACTCTCACCACCTCCAGCACCTTCATCTCTCCCTGTGCCTATTGTGATGTTATACCCTCACAGGGATTCCTCTTCCAATTGCCCTCCTCCTGCTAACAGACCCTTTGCAACCCCTTTAAAGCTTACTCCGAAGTGAAAATCTTTCACTTCAAGATTTTAAGTACTTTTTGATGATCTTCTCAGCCTCATAATCTAATATGATCCATTTTGTCCTGAGTGAGGGACAGGTGTGAGTTTCTGTTGAGGTTTTGTCTGTTTCAATGGAATATCCTTCAAATGTTTCCCATTGTTCATGTACACACACTAATGTTTCAGTCTGTTTAGCTTGTTTCGCTTGGTCAGTTCTCCTCTCAAACTCATGTAATTGGCAATTTTTGTTTTTAGTTGTAGCTTGTCCTTTCTGTGATTCACTGAAAAATTTTATATTTCTTTAAACTGCACTTTATCACAATTTCCCAGAGGATCTCTCCAGGTGACATTACTCATTCACTAAGTTTCATCACACAACGGTCGATCTGACATAGTTACATCCCTAGCCAGTTGCACAATGTTATTTAAAGAAACACTGAAAAAAGTCTCCGAACTTCCCTTCCAATATCACTGTTGTCAGTGTGATTGTCACGATTATACGAATTTTGAATTTTCACTGAATTGTCATTATGCCTTTATTAAAAATTCCAATGAGTTCCTGTTTAATGCAGTGATGAGCAATGAAATGCTATTCAGTTGCCTAAAACTGTTCTGCTGCTTGTGTCCTTGGCAAGTAGTAGCCAGAATTTACATTCAGACTGACCCTACTTCATGATCTGCAGCCAAATGCTTTCTCTGTAATGCCTTTCTTACCCATTATTGTTAGCGTTGTCCATTTTGCCTGAGTTTGCGCAAGGTTGTGAACTATTGAATATTTGTGTGCACCTTTTTTCACCCTGTAACCACGACACCCTGGTGTCTAACTCTCTTTTATCTCTGTGTCACAAATCCATCTACCTTATGGCAAAGACTTTGTCCATTCCACACAAAAAAAACATAATTTACTGTTTCCTACAATTTCCTGTCACAAAGTGATTTGCTGACGTACAGTTTTAGTTAAACTTGGCCCCATCCTGGTCTTTTCTGCTGGTCTTCAGCCACATCCCCATGCTGTCCCAAAGCTTCACCTTTTCTATTTGAATTTGGAAAGCTCCTTTCATCTGAACCCTGTCCCTGATCCTCTCTGTCAGTTTAAAGCCCTGTCCCTAAACCTACCAACGTGATTGCTCAGGACACTGGTCCCAGCACATTTACAGCGGGACCATCCGAATGGTTTATTTTTAAACTCAGGTCTGGGATGTGGGTATCTCTGGCTGACCAGCCTTTCTTGCCCAGCCCTAGCTGCCCTTGAGCTGAGTAACTTGCTCAGCCATTTCAGAGGCAAACACTTTGCTGTGGGGATGTCGTACAGATCACGTGAGGATGGCAGATGTCCCCCAGTGTATTTTTGATGAACAAACATTGTTTTGGACATCAGCAATGATTTCGTACTTATCCATAGATTGTTAATTACAATTAAAAAAAAATGATGATTGCAAATTCCACCATTTCTGATGGTGTGATTTAAACCTGCCTCCAATGAACATTGGGTGAGGTTTCGGATACATGCTCTCGCAGTAATACCACGAAGCCATCACTTCACCTGCTCAAAGGTTGCTCATTCCTGAGCACTGATACCAGGGCATCAGGAACCTAAACCTGTTCTTCCTACATGATTGTTTCGTTATGAAATCTTCCTGCCCTCTGGTGATATCACTCAGTCTCACTCCATGTGGTATCCCTCACTGTGAGGGTCTAATTGCTGCCTCTGTCAGTGTCTCTCACTCTTGCAGCTACTCCAGATCCTGAGCCAATTGAAGTCTTCACTGCAGAGAGACAGGACAGCACAGGCCAGGGATGGAGACAGCGTTTTTCAGATCTCTGTTGGACTTAGTGCCATTCCCGGTGTGTATCCCTCACGAGATCACTCTAATTTCCCAAACAGTCTATTCCTCTGACTCCTGTAGGTACTCAGGAAGGTCCTGACTCAATAGACTTCCCAGCTGCTGGCTGTCTCGTCCATCGCCACATTGAAGATGGTTGATCAGCCAGGGAGATAAAGGGAAGGGAGATTTGGAGTCTTAAATAAATCCCGCAGTGAGGTAAGATCACTCACAGTGAACAGAGCAGAGAGCAAAGACAGAGCTCCAAACATCGGCTAACAAAACATGGCACAGATACAGTGCTGGAGAGGAAGCACAGTACAGACACACCCCAGGCTCAATCAACACCCCTATAGTAAGTTCTGTTGTGTTAAGACTCACTACTCTGCAACACTCTATCTATGGCATGTCTTGGTGACTAGTGTCTTCAATAATTTGTAACTCCTACAACAGATACAGTCCCGGTAACCGCCTCCCTTCCCTCTCCTCCCTCCACATACTTGAATTATGGTGCATTCCAGCCTACCATCACTATTAATATAATTTTCTTCAGTGTCTATTATGTGCCTTATCTCAGTAGTCTCCTCCTCCAATAACATGCAGCACGGAAACGGTTCCTTTGATCCAACTAGTCCATGCTGACCAGAATCCCTGAACGAGTCCCGTTACCCTGCACTTAACACAAATCCCTTCAAACCTTCTCCTCTCCATGTACCTGGACAAATGTCTTTTACATGTTGTTATTGTACTTTTCTCTACCACTTCCCCTCAAAACTTATTCCATACCCGCACCATACTCTGTGTGGAAAATCTTCTCCTCCTAATCCTTTTAAGTTTTTTCCTCTGCCATCTCCTACTTATGCCCTCGAGAACACAGAACATAGAACATGACAGTGCAGTATAGGCCCTTCGACCCTCAATGTTGCGCCAACCTGTGGAAACAATCTGAAGCACATCTAACCTTCCCTATTCCATTCTCATCCATATGCCTATCCAATGACTGTTTAAATGCCCATAAAGTTGGCGAGTCTACCACTGTTTCAGAGCTGAAAATGTATTGCTGGAATAGTGTGTTGCTGATGAACGGCTTATGCCCGAAACGTCGAATTTCCTGTTCCTTGGATGCTGCCTGACCTGCTGCGCTTTTCCAGCAACACACTTTCAGCTCTGATCTCCAGCATCTGTAGACCTCACTTTTACCACTGTTTCAGGCCATGCATTCCATGCCTGACAATTCTGAGTAAAGAACCTACCTCTGGCATCTGTCCTATATCTATTAATTAATGTTAATATTCATTACTACTTCAATTTAAAACTATTTGCCCTCGTGCTAGGAGTCGCCACCTGAGGGAAAAGGCTCTCACTGTCCAAACCATGTCACCCTCTGATTGTCTTATATGTCTCAATTAATTGATCTTAAACTCTTCTCTCAAACACAAACAGGTTCAAGTCCCTCAGCCTTCCTCATGACACCTTCCCTCTGTACCAGGTAACATCGTAGTAAAACTCCTCGGAACACATTCCAAATTTTTAACATCCTTCTAAAGCGGTGACTTGAACCACAGGCAACACTTCAAATGCGGCCGCACCAGAGTTTTGTACAGCTGCAGCATTATCTCATGGTTCCGAAACTCATTCCCTGTCCCAATAAAAGCTCACATGCTGAATGCCTTCTTAACAAACTGGGTGGCAACTGTCAATGATCCATGTACATGGACAAAGTGATCTCTCTGCTCATCTGCACTACCAAGTTCTGCTTTACCCACATCCACCTGTTTGGTCACCTCAAAGTAGTCAACAAGGTTTGTGAGGCATGACCTACCCTTCCCAAAACCATGCCGACTATCCCTCATCAACGTGTTCATCTCCTGATGATTATAAATGCTGGCCTTTACAAGCCTTTCCAACACTTTACCCAGAATCGAAGTAAGGCTCACACTTCTATAATTACCCCGGGTTGTCTCTATTCCCCTTCTTGGTCAAGGGGACAACATTTGCTGTCCTTCTGCCTTCTGGCACTATTCCTGACGGCAATGACGACATAAAGATCAAAGCCAACGGCTCAGCAATCTCCTTACTGGCCTCCCAGAGAAGCCAAGAATAAATCCCATCTGGCCCAGCGGCCCTTTTTTTGCACTTGCCAGAATTGCTAACACCTTATCCTTCTGCAGTTCAATCCCATCTAGTTATGGACTCCACTCCCCTGGGGTAAAGATGTTGGTTACCTGTACCCCTCATGGTTTTATAAACCTTTATACGGTCACCCCTCAGCCACCTACGTCCAGTGGAAATGTGATGGACAATGATATAAATATTTCTGCTCGCGTTCCTGCTACTACTTTGCCACAATATTCTGGTATACACTTGTTCAGGACCTAGGGCTTTCTCTACCTTTGTGTTCTAAAACCTCCAGCACCACCTCTTCTGTCATGGGGACTCTTTACAAGCCATCACTGTTTCTTTCCCTTTGTTTCCTAGTCTTTGTCCACAGTACGTTCTGACATGAAATGCTCATTTAGTCTCTCTCCTACCTTCTGTGGTTCGACACTTGGATGGCTTCACTGATCTTTGAGGAGCCCTAGTGTCTCTCCAGTTGCTTTTTTGGACTTGTGTGCTGTAGAAAATTCTTCGCATTCTATTTAAACCTATCTGCCACATTTATCTCATTCCCCCAGGATGCATTCCAGCTTATCCAGCCTCTCCGTTTCTGTCAAACCCTCCAGTATCAGTGACATCTTCGTCAGTCTTTGCTCCATTTGCAGTTTCAGGAAATGCTTCCCAGATCAGGATGATCAGAATTCTATGCAGCGTTCCAAAGCTGTGCTGATTATCCCTAATCAATCCTTGTCGTTGCAAATGCATGTAACTCCTGTCCTACAGAATCGCTTCCAACAACATCTGCATCGCTGACATCAAACTAATTGGTGTTGATATCCCTGGCTTTCCCTTGCAGCCTTTCCTAAGTACTGGCACAACCTTAGCCACCCTCCAGGCTTCCAGCCCATCACCCATGGCTATCAGTGATAGAAATATCTCTTTATGGGACCCCACAATTTCTTCCTGAGCTTCCCGCAATATCCTGGGGTATAATTGATTAGTTTCCAAGGATTTGTCCATCTTATATGCATTTTAGAACCTTTAGTACCTCCTGATCTGTTAAGTGGAGTCTTTTGAAGACGTCACTGTTCCTTATTCCTTGACTTCCCCAACTTAAGTTCAAACATGAAATTTTTGTACACGTCTCACCCATCTCCTGTGTTTCCACACTTGGATGGCCCCATTCGTAATCAAGAAGCTATATTCTTCCCCTAGTTAATGTCCTGAAGAATATACTTGAAGAATCTCTTTGGATTTTCGTCAGCCTGATCTGCCAATGCTTTTTGTGGTCCCCTTTGTGCCCTCCTGATTTCCCTCTTAAGTGAATTACTCCACCCGCTATATTCTTCAATGGATTCCCTTACTCCAGCTGCCTATATGTGACATGTGCCCCTTTTTGTTGACCAGAGCCTCAATGCCCCCCAGTCATCCAGTGTATCCCATTTGTGTCAGCATTGTCCTTCACACTAACAGAAATATGGTGTCATTCAATAGTGAGGGGCATGGATTGCTACTTTCAAACATGTTCAAGCATTGCCTCAATTTGATGAGAAGAATGTGATGACCTTTTCGTCTCATTTGAAAAGTTGGCTCAACAAATGCAGTGGCCAGAGGCAATGTGGATTTTGTTGATCCAAACGAAACTTGTAGGTAGGACTGGTGAGGCATTCACATCCCTATCAGAGGAGGTATCTGGGAAGTCTGAAGAGATTTTAAAGAAACATTAAGTCAACATAGGAAACCTTTCAGGAATCTAATGAGGATCCTGGTCAAACCTACACTGAGTTTCTAAGGATCAAACAGACTAATTTCAATAGTTGGATAAGAGCTTTAAAATTCAGGCAAAGCTATAATGCCCCTAGAGAGGTTAGTATTTGGAGAAATTCAAAAATTCACTACCTGAAATAGTGCAAACTCAGGTGGAAAAGCAGAGAGTGCAAACGGCAAGGTTAGCTGCTGAAATGGCTGATGATTATGAACTGGTCCATAAACTTGATTTGCTTTCCAGAACCAGTTCTGGTCTCTGAGGGACAGAAATTGGAGCAAAGATATATCCTCATGTGCAAAGGGAAAGGTAGATCACAGTGTAGAATGTAAGGATAATTTACCACCCTAATAAAGAAAACCTTGAGGGGGACAAGAAGTTTAAATACTATGGTGTTTCCATTGTAATAAAGTGGGCCACACAAATTCACAATCTTGGTGAGCTGGGAGAAAACCAGCTGTAGGATAACAAGACAAGCCTGGAAGTTTCGTTGAATTAGTAACAAAAAGCATAGGGGGAGTTAGGCAACTGCCTCAGAGTGTACAAGATGATCAGTGGACATGCTAAATCTGCGTAAAAAAATCTACATGGAAGGGTAAAGTTTATTCACATAGGCCAGGAGTAATTGGTAAGGAGGTTCCAATATTAATTGACACAGGATATTTTCAGTCTGTAATGCTGAGGGGTGAGGCTTTATGAACTCTTCAGAGACTATTGCCAGAAAATCTGCTGGGAACAGGAATTCATAGTGAGGCAAAAAGTGCTCAGTTATGTAAAGTGAGGCGATGGAGTCCAGAGAAGAGTGGAAAATGTGTGGCAGGTGTACTGGACTCCTAACTCTCAGCTCCAGGAATAAAAATTGTCCTTGCAATTAATATAGCTGATTAACTGGTAGGCGTGCTGCCTATTCTAGTTGAAAAGCCAGTGGAGATGCAGGCAACTGAAGACCTGGAGAATGTTTATCCAGGAATCTTCCCTGATTACGTCATCAGCAGATCACAAATGCACAGGTTGAAGCGGGTTAAAGGCAGAGATAAGGAAGCTGACATAGAGTTATCCAAAAGTTTCTTTTTGATCAGATAAGTGGAACTGAAGGAGCAAGTATGAAAACATGAAAGTATTTTTAGCTCTGCTAAGGTGATTGAATTACAGCAGAAAGATGGGGAGTTACAAAAGTTATATCAAAAAACATCTAGCAAAAAAAGAGAATGAATGCATTCCTTTTGTTATTACTTAACAAATGATGTCTTAATGTGGATATGGAGATCAGCGCACATTGAAGCAGATCAGGCGTGGACAGAAATTCTTCAAATTGTTTTCCTGTTGGGTATAGAAAGGAAGTGATGTGAGTGGCACATGAGCTACCACTTGGATATCATTTCGCGGTTAGGACATTACAGGCTGGAATACAAAGATACTTTCACTGGCCTGGACTACACAAAGATGTAGTTGAATTTTGCCAGATGTCTCAAACATGTCACACAGACAGTAATAAACCTGCAACTTTAATACCTATTCCAACATTTGAGGAACCTTTCTCAAGAGTCTTGATAGATTGGGCAGGCCCCTACCTCAAACAAAAGGTGGGAATAAGTATTTATTAACAATAATGAATGTGTCGACTAGATTTCCAGGGGCAGACCCATTATGCAGCATCACAGCTAAAAGAGTTGTAGAAAAATGCTTATTTTTTTTTACTAGGTATGGACTACCAATAGAGATCCAGACAGATCAAACCTCACATCCGGACTATTCAAGGAGATGATGGATAACTTGGGAATAAAGCAATTCAAATTTACTGCGTACTATTTGGAATCACAGGGAGCATGATAGAGATGTCATCAAACACTGAAGACCATGTTGAGGTGTTATGGTCAGGATTATCCAGATGATTGCGATAAGGAAATTGCTTTTGAACTTTTTGTGATCACAGATGCACAGAATGAATTGACCAAATTCAGTCTATTCAAATTAATTTGTGGGCATAAAGTAAAAGGACCATTAACATTGGTTAAGGAGAAATTAATAAGTCAGAATTCAGAGACCATCCATTTGGATGATGAGTCAAATTTTAGGAAACGATTAAGTAGAGCTGGAGAGTTGGGTAGACAGCATTTAAAAGTATTGCAGCATACAATGAAACAGGAAGTGGATGCGAAATCATAAATTGGCAATTTTGCAATTGGGAGTAAAGTATTGGTGTTACTTCCAGTAACAGTTGAACCTTGAAAAGCAAGTGTTGGCGTACCTTATCAAGTTGGGAAGAAATTGAATGAGGTGAACTATTTGATACGGACTCCAGACAAGATGAGATCTCACGGAGTCTGTCATGTGAATACACTCAAAAGGTATTTTGACAGGGAAGGAAAGCAAGAGGAGAAGGTGTTAATGATTACAGCACAGAAGGAAGAACCAAGTTCAGAGGATTCTGAATTGGACATTCCTCAAATCAAATTGGAGAATGAGGAAGTTGTCAAAAATTGGGATGAATTGTTGAGTTACTTTACACAAGAAAAGAAAAGTGACCTGAAAGAGTTTTTACTATCTTGTGGAGAGATATGCTGCAAAAACTGGGAAGTACGAACATAATTGTGCATGATGTAGACACAGGAGATGCTGTTCTGATTAAGCAACATCGTTATGGGCATGACTCTCCAAAATTGGCACAGGTTCAGAAGGAGATAGAGCGCACACTCCAATATGTCACAATCGAAGTGAGTTACAGTGACTGGAGTTCACATATAGTCATGGTACCAAAGCCAGATGGTACCCAACGGTCATGTGTGGACTATCACAAAGTCAGTGCCGTTACAAAGACTGATGCGGATCCAATTCCATGTTTGGAGAACTGTGTCGAAAAAGTGGGAGAAGCTACTTGCATTTCTAAGTTGAATTTGCTCAGAGGCTACTGGCACGGACCTCTGTCAGAGAGAGCAAAGGCAATTTCGGCTTTCATAATGCCAAATGGGCAGTTCAAATTGTGGCATTTTGTATGAAAAGCGATCCAGAAACATTTCAGAGACTGATAATAAGGTCATTGCCTGATTACCCAACTGTGTGGTCTACGTTGATGACCTGATGATTTTTAGTCACTCATGGAAGGAACATTTAGAGCATTTATCAGACTTGTGCGATCAACCTCAGAAGGCAGGCTTGGTGGTAAACTTAGCTAAAGGAGGCTCTATCCCTGGTTTTTTTTCGCAGGGACATTAAAACGGGGCCAAGCTCATATCAGTCTGGTTTGGTACAGAGATGAAAAGGATTTTTAGAGGCCTTTTGTTTATATGGAAACAGATGAGGCTTCAGGCCAAAGTGGTCATGCTTTATAAGTGACCAGTATAATGAACGGAGAGTGGTGAGCTCTTTTAGCTGAACTTGCTGAGCTGATTTGAGCTGAGCAGTTTTCAGTTGAGTTTTGAACTGGGAAGTTCATCTGGGAACTGTGTGGAAACTTTCTCTCGTTTCTGACCTTCAATTTCAACCTGGAAGTATTTGTTCCATTTGTACTGTTTTTTATTGGGAGTTTGATTATTGGGACAGTTGTGTATGCTCGGAGCAGCATAAGTAAGTTTAGTTGAATTGGTTGAATTCTGTCGTGATTCTTTATTCTGTTCTTTGTGTTTCATTGTATAATTTTATGAATAAAGTCTTTGTTTTAAAATGTAGCCATCCTCGCTAAATTACTCCTATTTCAATTCTCTTTCCCAGTCCCTTTCCAACATGGCCATCCTTGGCGTCCTAAATTGCCACAATGAACCAAACCATGGTTTGGAAGAACAAGATCTCATCTGTCTCCTGTGTAGCTACACCCCGGGGACTCAACATTGAATTCTCCAATTGCAAATAACCTCCCTTCCAATCCCCCGACTCCCTTCCCAGACTCTCCCCTCCCTTCCATTCCTCTGAGCAAGCTTTTGTCCAGCTACCTACCAACTGGACTCAGCCATCCCATCATCTCCCGCAGATACCCTTGATCTGTGTTCACTTATCCCCCACCTCGTCACTCTGCCTCCTCCTCCCTCACCCGCCACTTTATCTATCGACTCCCTTACTCCCATCCACAGTCCTAATGAATGGTTATATCCAAGGCGTTCACTTCTCAACGTCTTGATGCTGCCTTGCTTATATTGTTCTTCCAGCTTCCTGCGTGTGTATTTTGTATTCCAACATCTACTGTCTTTCTTAAAATTGTCTTTTTGTGTAATAGGCAGGAGTGAGTGAACGCATTGCCCCTCTTGTTATCCAACAGATCAGATGGGCGGAATGGCTTTTTTATATTACTGTGAAACCAGCTAGAGTTGCTGAAGGAGTTCCTCTTTCTTTTAACCATGGAAATATTTAATGTCCAGCAGTGCTTTTGATCAATGTTACCTTTACGTTAGCAGCACAAGCTTGAATGTTGTCCAGATTTGATACCTGAGTACGTTAGGAGGTGACTCATTGTTCTAAACATTGTATAATCTTCACAGAACATCACCACCTCTGATCGTATGACAGAGGGAAAGACATTGATGACGCAGCTGAAGATGTTTATGCCGAAGAAGCTACCCTGAGGATTGCCCACAGGGATATCCAGGGACTGGGAGGATTGATGTCCACCAGCCCCATTGTGTTCTGAATGATTCAACCAGTGGGGAGTTTACAACTAATTCCTATTAAGTTAAATTCTGTTCAGTCTCCTTGACATCTCGCTCAATCAAATACTGCCATGATATCAGGGCCAGTCACTTTACGCTGTGTTCATATCTTCTATCCATTTCAATAGGCCAAGGTATATGTATGGGGAGTCTTTCCTTCTCTCAGAGGGTAGTGACGGTTGGGACCAGACAGTTGAGGAGGCCAAAGCACTGAAATGTTTGGGGGGTGCGAGTGGGTGTCAGTGGATTTTGACCCGTCAGAGAGTCGAGGGCTACAAAGAATTGGGCATAAAAGAGAAATTGCGGCCGAGTACAGATAGCCCTGACTTACTGAATGGAAGTGCAGGTCTGAGGGGCTATGTAGCCTGGTTTTATTCCAGTAAACCCCATAGTCTAGTCACTTTTCGGCCTCTTCCATTTCCTGTGTTACTGACTTCAAGCAGCTGAATAGACTGATCCTGTTGCTGTGTATCTGGATACTGGTGCTGCATGATCTGGTTACAGTTTTATAGGCCCGAGAGGTTTATTGGCCTCCTCCTGTAATTGTATATCAGGCTCCAGGGGCTGAAACCCTCATTCTGAAACCCTATTGCTCCTGCAGGTCTCCCCTCTCTCCCTGCATATTTGTTACTCCCATTCCTGTTGACTCTTTGGGGGCCTATATTACAACTCCAACACCTCACCATTCCATTCCTATTTCTTAACTCCACCCACAAAGCCTCATTGGGTGATCCATCAGTTATTTTATCTCTGATTACTGCTGCGGTACTCCCCTTCATCAGAAATGCAACTCCCCCTCCCCTCCTTCCACCATCTCTGTCTCACCTAAAGCACCTGTTCCCTAGCACATTAAGCTGTCAGTCCTTTCCATCTGCAAATGTGTTGCTGGTCAAAGCACAGCAGGTTAGGCAGCATCTCAGGAATAGAGAATTCGACGTTTCGAGCATAAGCCCTTCATCAGGAATAATGACCTAGCCATATTTCTGTAATGGCTATAATTTTCCAGTCCCACCTACCTATCCACACCCTGAGTTCATCGGCCTTACCTGTCAGCCTTCGTGCATTGAAACAGATGCAATTTAATCCAAAAGGCACTACTTTCTCTCTGTCGTTTTCCAGCCTAACCTTACTATTTCTGATTACTGTATCTCCTTCCACTTGCCTCCCTGCTCTTGAGGATATGACCACTTGCTAATCTAGTTTAAACCCTCCCTTGTAACCCGAGCAAAACTGCCCGCCAAGATATTGGAATCCGCTTCAGTGCAAATCTCTGACGTTAATCTCCCTCTCCGGAGATTATCACTGTCAAGGTATTTTTAAAGAATGATTCTCCTAGCTCTCTGTACTTATGCTGCAGGACCTCATTCCTATTTCTACGGATATCATTTGTGCCAACGTGCATAATGATTTCTTCTGCTCACCCTCCCCCTTGAGAATGTTCTGCAGCCAATTGGAAACATCCTGGACCCTAGCACCTAGGAGGTAACGCACCACCCTGGATTCCCGTTTGCGACCACAGAATCTCTGATCTGTCCCATTAACAATCGACCCTCTTAACTTTAACGCCTGTTTACCTTTACCCTTTCCCGCTGTGCCCAAGAGCCAGTGGTCGTAAAACCAACCTGGCAACTGCTGCTTTCCCCTGAACGGACATTGCCCCCAACAATCCAAAATGGTCTACTTGTTTTCGAGGGTAATAACCACAGGGGATTCCTGCAATTCCTGCCTACTCCATTTGCCATTCATGGTGGTCACCGATCTACTCTCTGCCTGGAACATGACAGGAAGCAAGGAACGCCTGTTGGATTAAATTGTGTTCATTGAAATACAACAGGACTGACAGGTAAGGCTAATGAACTCAGGACGATGAACGTTGGACTGGAATATTACAGTCATTAAAGAAACATAACTAGGGGCGTGTCTATGAATTTGTCAGTATCTCAGATGATCCTCAGTGCATCCTAGATTAGATTACCTACAGTGTGTAAACAGGGCCTTTGGTCCAACAAGTTCGCACCGACCCACCGAAGAGCAGCCCACCCTGACCCACTCCCCTACACGTAACACTACGGGTAATTAAGCATGACCAATTCACCTAAACTGCACATCTTTGGACTGTGGGAGGAAACCGCAGCACCCAGAGGAAACCAATGCAGACACGGGGAGAATGTGCAAACTCCACGCAGTCAGTTGCCCGAGGCAGGATTTGAACCTTGATCACTGGTGGTCTGAGTTAGCTGTGCTAACCCATGATCCAACTTGCCGCCCAGCGTCGCTCCCTAACACGGTCTCCCAGGAGCTGAAGCTGGGTGCAGTGCCCACACGTGTAGCCATCAGGGACGGTTGAATTCTCCCTGAGCTACCACATCTCACAAGATGGAGCGTGCAACTGCCCTAAATGCCATCTCGACTGCTGTAACAATAAAGATAAAAGAACTTTATTAGAGTTTACCTGTACATTTCGCTGAGCTGAGCTATCTGAAGCCTGTCATGTCAAAGCTTTCCTGCTTACTCTGCTACCAACGGCATGTCTCTCTACCCCTCCAAATTTAATTTTGGTCAGGGAAGGAAGGAGACACCACAGTGATGTAGTGTTTAGGTCTTCAGCACTCCTTGACACCTGGCCGCAGACTACCTGCTCCCCAGTGCAGGTCTGCTCTTGGCCTTGGAGGGTGTCTTGCTGACGTCTTTCTTCTGGTAGTGGTGATTGTGTCGATGCAAATCCTCACCCTAACAGGCAATCCGTGTTGTTACAGTCCTCTCGTACTTTCAGTCTATTTGTATTGCGTTTATGAATTCCTTGAATCCCTCAATTGCATTCCAAACTGTGTCTCATTCCATAGTTAGAGAGGTTGATGTTCTTGTGAATACAAGTTTATTGGAAAAGAACACCATTAGACGTAGGGACAACAATATGTCTGTCCGCTCAGTGAGTCTGCTTTTCCTTCGATTAGGTTATATTATTTTGTTAATCCCCCATTCCACTTTCCTGTCATTTCCCCGTAACGCTTGTATAAAAATCTGTCTGTCTCAGCCTTGAAGATATTTAATGATCCAGCCTCAACAACCCTCCGAATTTTCTACAATTGTTTCCCTCTCACTGATGTGAGACTTAGTGGTCTTTAATCTGGTGATTTACCAACTCCATCTTGCATAAAATTCCAATTCTTCCTCAGCTCCTGTGTCAATTTGCTCAAGGGTCAAACGGTCACTCTCCCTGAATCCAGGAACTGCTTCTCCAAACTGAAGACCGATTCGAAGGGTGTGTTTAACATATTCTCTGGTTCTGCGAACAGGCTGTCCCCTTAGTCTCTAAAACTCCCATTCTTTCCCGCGTTATCCTCTTCCCCTTAATAAACCAAAAAAAATGACTGTGGATTCTTGCTAATCTTACCCGTTAATGTTTTATCAACCCTCCTTCGGCTCTTCCACTGATAGTTTAAGTTTAGCCCTCCACTTGCTATATTCTTTTAGGACCTTCATTGACCTGCTCACTTGGTACCAGATTTAAGCTTCTCTTTCCCTTTTCATCCTGTTCGGAATTTGTGTCGACATCTGATATTCTCTGGATTTGTTTTCCTAAATTTTATCTTCGGTGTAACATGCTGGACCGACACTGTCATCAATTCCATTTTAGTCAAATGATCCCCCCACCCACGCCCAACCTTGTTCTGCTACAGTTTCACACAGAAACAATTGCACTTGGGCCAGATCCTGTCATTTGTTCCCATAAAATCTGTCTCCTCAATGCAAAAAGCTCTTATTTTTCTAACATTTTGGGGGTCTTTTCATTCGCAAAGTCAAAATGTGTGATATCGCATTCACTGGTCCTGTAATGTTCTCCCACCTCCGCCTGGAACAGCTGACTGGCTTTATTCCCCACAGTGAGGCCCAGCACTGCACGGCCCATTGTTTAAGCTGCTCTATGTTGATACAAGAAACTCTCTGGAATAAATTTAAAAACACCTGCCCCTCTTAAAAATTTATCACTGATCGAATGAATGTTTGGAATTGAAATGCCTGAATATAACTATCCTATTATTGTTTTACACACCTCAATAACTTGGTTTCATACCTGCTCCGGTACTGTCCTTTATCTGGGGGTCTATAATATATCGCTAGCAGTTTTTCTGTCATGGTTTTGATCCTGAGCTCGAACCACCAAGTCTCTTTAGAAGATCCTTTCAAGATATCGTCCCTTCTTACGCCAGTAACTAACTCCATAATTAATAAGCCACCACCTCCTCTTTTACCCTCTCTTCAGTCCTGACTCTTGTGCTGGTACCACAGAATATTGAGTTGTTAGCTCCGACCTCCCTCAAACACATCTCTGTAATGGCAAAAATGTCACACTTCCACATGTCACCTCGTTTCCTTATCATATCTGTCTGATAATTTTACCAGCATCAAGGTAAAGCACATCCAAGCTGGAATATATCACCTTGAATACTCTGTACTTCGGGGTTCTTCAGTCATTCACTGTTCGTTATCAACCTGTCCAATTCATGAACCAAAACTGTAACTCTGGGACTGAATGAATATTTGTTGAATGTGAAATTCCTTTTTAGTAAATGTGTTCATCAAATGCAACTTTCCAGAACTGAACAGTCAGCTCCAGATACAACGAGTTTCTGCTGATTAGTTCCCTGCTCAGTGTGCAGAGGGGACAGCCCTCAGTGATGGAGAAAGTGAGGACTGGTGATCAGAGTCGAAAATTGTGGCGCTGGAAAAGCACAGGCAGTCATGCTGCATCTGAGGAGCAGCAGAGTCAAAGCTTCCCATGTTTTCCATTCCATAATACACAGGATATAGGGAACCATACTTGCTCAGGAAGGCAGCACTATACAGAGTCCTGAAATGGAAAGCCGTCAATCATTTGGTTGGACAGGGAGTAAAAAGTTGAGGTGAAATACAGACTGTTTGAAGTACAAACATAAGGATAAATAAATCCCTCGGCCAGACGGGAAACTCTCTAGGTTACTACAGGAAGAGAGCGAAGAGATTTCTGTGCCTTTGTCGATGGTCTTTGCACCTTCACTCTCCACTGGAGTAGCGTCGGTTGATTGGAGGGTGGCAAATGTAATCCCTTGTTCAGGCAAAGAAACAGGGATTTTCCTGAGAATGACAGACCAGTCAGTCTTACATCAGTATTGGGCAAACTATTGGAGAGGATTCTGGAAAAACAAGGTTTGATTAGAAATAGTCAGCATGGATTTATGAGGGGCAGGTCATACCTCACAACTCTTATTTGATTATTTGAGGATGGGATGAAGCACACTGAAGAAGGTAGAGCAGTGAATGTGGAGTGCATGGATTTTAACAAGGTGGTAGTTTCATTCAGAATGTAAGGAGGCATGGTATACAGGGAGACCTATCTGCCTGGATATAGAATTGGCTAACCCATAGAATACAGAGGGCGGTGGTAAATGGGAAGTATTCAGTATGGAACTAGGTGAGCAGTGGTGTTCCATAAGGATCGGTTCTGGCACCTCTGCTGTTTGTGATTTTCATAAATGACGAGGATGACGAAGTGGAAGGGTAGGTTAGTAAGTTTGATGATGTAACACAGGTTGGTGGAACTGTAGATAGGGTGGAGGGCTGTTGTAGTTTGCAACAGAAACATTGACAGGATGCAATAAAAAGCTGCGAAGTGGCAGATGGTGTTCGATATGGAAAATGGGATACGATTCATTATGGAAAATCGAATTTGAATGCAGAATACATGGTTAAAGGCAGGATTCTTCCATTGTGGAGGAACAGGGGAATCATGTGGTTCATGACATAGCTCCCACAAAGTTGCTACCCAGGTTAATAAGGTTGTTAAGGATCTGTTTGATGTGTTCATTAGCCGAGGGATTGAGTTTAACAGCTGCGAGGTTATGCTGCTACTCTATGGAGCCCTGGTGAGACCAACTTAGAATATTGTGATCAGCTCTGGTTGCCTCGTTATAGGAAAGACGTGGAAGCTTTGGTGAGGGTGCTGAGGAGATTTATCAAGATGTTGCCTGGACTGGAGGGCATGTCTTACAAAGAAAATTTGAGGGAGCTAGGGTGTTTTTCTCATTGGAACGAAGGAGAATGGAACGTGACTTGTTCAAGATGATGAGAGACATCGATAGAGTGGATAGCCATTTACTTTCTGCCAGGGTGGAAATGACTCTCGACGGGGTATGATTTTAAGGTAATTGAAGGAAGGTTTAGGGGTGATGTCAGAGTTAGGTTCTTTCACAGAGGAGTGGGTGTGTACAAGGAACAGCCAGCAGTTGCAGTAAAGTCAACTATATTAGGGATATATAATTGGATAGGTACATGAATGATAGTATAATGAAAGGTATGTATGTTAGTTTGATCTTAGAGTAGGATCAAAGGTCGACGGAACGTCAAAGACCGAAGGGCCTGTACAGTGCTGCACTGTTCTGCACTGTTCTGTGTTACCAGTTTCACCCAGCTTGTGGATTGTCATCAGTTGTTGAATGTGTGAGGGAATGATGTGTGTGAGATCAGGAAGCTGTGGAGCGGTGTAAGGCCAAATCCTCCAGTTATGGTGTGCATTGTTACAGTCACCTGAAAGCCAGTATAATATGTGTGGTAACTTAAACCAGACAGAATCCGTCAAGTTCAGTTATTAATGTGATTTTTGGATTGCCGTTTGCTGCTGGTTACTTCACATACATTCTACTGTGTGACCCATGTAGTAATCTCTGACCATTCACAGAGATGTACAAATTTATTTTGACACTGGAAAATGTGAAGGTGACATTTATTAGATATGGATTTAGAGGTTTCTTTGTGAGGCACAAGACACTGCAATAGATTGTCAACTTGTTAACGTCTTCACCCGGAGTGCAGGTGTATGGAATCTTGGAGGCAGGTCAGATTTCATCACCGTGGGTAACTTGTATGGTGTGATTCTGGCTCTCCGTGTCAACACGTCTGCTCTCTGGGCCAGGCTCTGACTGAAGATGAATTTTAAAACTTGGTTGCTGGTCAGCAATTAGTATTTAACCTGGACAACAATTGTACCTACACTGAGATCAGTTGGCGTGTCCTCCCCCTGCCCAAGGTGGATTCCAAATTATTTGTTTGGAAGAAATGTTTGACTGACTGCCCCGAACCAGGTTAGAAACTCAATGTACAGATTTTGGAAAAGGCGACTGAGTCTCTGTGTATCTCAGGCAGCTGTGAGGTCCAAGAACACTGTAAATGATTTCAGATCTATTTGAAGCAATTTTCAGCGTAGCTCATTGCAAGGTGGTGAGTTTACTGAGCCGAACAATAGTCGGATGTTTGCTATATTCCATGAATTGGGCAAAAGTAAGATGTGAACGATAATCATTCAACTGAACTAGAATCTGTTCAATCAATTCTGTTGATTCTATATTTATGGAACTAAAATATAAACTCCTGTCAAGATTTTCTAACACAGAAATAAAGTATGTACGTTTTATTTTATCGAGGAAAGAACATACATCTTGTGGTAATCAGAATTAGACATTCAATGTCAGGATTCAAAGCAATGTTTTGCCACTCCAATATTTTTAAAGTGGTTGGTTTCTGAATGATAACATGTTCAGAATGAGCAAACGACTGAACATGCAAATAGAATTAGGGTTCTTATACATTTATATGTAAACAATCAGTTTAATTTCTCACTGAAATGTACGATCTTCAGCTATTTGCCAGCAATTTAAAAATTGCAATGATTCACCATGGACTGTGAACATTAAACTAAATAAATTATTTGCATTATCAAATTTTAGCGAGTAATAATTTGAAAACTTCCAATTTTTAGAATGAACGATGTTTAATATGAAACGTGGAGAGTAAAAAAAAGCAACGAACATGATATTGTGTCAGTGAAAAGTCAAAGCTTTCCAAAGGGTTTTGTGACAAAGCAATTATATATTTGATTTAGTAACGGGAATACAACATGTAAAATATTCATGTTCTGACTAGTAATTAGACTTCATAATGAAGCTGACCTTGCAATACTTGCATTTTAAATGCTTACGCTGCACCAAGTAATCAGATATTTGCGAGCATTTACACAGTGAAATAATTGGATACTGGCTTTTATTTACAGCTGACACATGATAGAGTACAAAACTTTAAAGTACAGGAGGAACCCTTGGCCATTACGTATGCATCAGTTCTAAAAATATATCCCAAGCACCTCCCATTTGCCAGCCCTCTCTCTGTTGCCCGTTAAATTCATAATTTCCAAACATATATCCAGTTCTCTTTTGAATCTTCATCCTCAACTTTCCCAGCCAGTCAATTCCAATTTGTAACAACTCTCTAAATAAAGACTTTTTTCTTATTTCACTTCTAGCCCTTTTACTGACAACCTTGAAATTAGAATTCCTTGATGCTATAATGCCTACTAATCGAGTATTCTTTTTCTACTCTGCAACGTTTTTCATACTTTTGAGCACCGCAATAAATTCACATCTTTGTCTGTTCTGCTCCAGGAACAATAAGCCTTGCAAGAACTTTAACAAACACTACAACGGAAAAACAAGCAGAAAACTAGTCTCCAGGATATATGAACATCAACTAGCTACAAAAGACATGATCCCAATACGAATACCTTACGTACTGATGAGGAAGTACGCCACTTTGACTAGGTCTGCATATCCATCCCAGGACAGGCCAAACAGAGACAAGCACAAGAATTCCTGGAAACATGGCATTCCAACCGGAACTCCATCAACAAACACATCAATTTTGACTCCACCTATCATCCTCTGAGAAAAAGGGCAGGAAATGACATCATGGACACCGGTAATTACATTACCAACTCAAGGAAACCGAAACATTTAAATAGAAAGTGGGAGATAATACCAGCACTTCATTGGAGGCTCATTTACTGAGTAGTCAATGGAACAAACTAGGAACTGCCATTAGCTATTGCTTCAGAATATATCTGAGTGTTCGTGGCTGCCACCACATAGAATCATTGAATGAAAATGCGAGCCTGCATCACCAAGTGCATATCCAAAGGCTTTTTTTTTAACGTTTGTGAGATTACCTGACCAATCACCCGCCTAGGAAATGCATTCCAGACACATGCTTTTAGGGGCAGAAATGCGGCTCAGTGGTTAGCACGCCTGTCTTAGAGCGCTGGGGACACAGGTTTGATTCCAGATTTGGGTGACTGCCTGTATGGATTTTGCACATTCCTCCCATATCCGTGTGGGTTTCCTGTAGGTACTCCGATTTCCTCCCACAATCCAAAGATGTGCAGGATAAGTGAATTGGCCATGCTAAATTGCCCAAAGTGTTCAGAGGCATGTAGGTTAGGTACATTAATCAGAGGTAAATATAGGAGGAATGGGTTTGGGTGGATTACTCTTTGGAGGATCAGTGTGGACTTTTTGGGCCGAAGGGCCTGTTTCCACACATAGGAACTTTATATTCTATGTCTGTGCCACCCTCTCAGTTCAATACAGACTCCAGAAATCCCCTCTCAATAGCTGCTGTCTGTTCATTCTCTCCACACCCTTTATTCTCTTGTAAACCTGTACCATGTTCCCTCCTCAACCTTCCCTGCTTCAAAGAAAAAAGGAGCAAGTTTAGCCCTCGCTCTTCAAAGTTTGAGTTGTCACTTGTCTTGTTAATTCAGATGTGCATCCTCTCACATTTATCAGTGTTAAGCTTCATCGGCCATAAATCTGGATATTGAAATCATCTGTTTGTATCGTCCTGTAGCCTAACCCTGTCCTCCTGACTGTGAAGCACCCAACTAATCTTTGTGTCATCCGCAACATTAGTTATCATTCCACTTCCATCCATCTTCCACATTCTCACCATCATCATTTATGAATATCACAAACAAACCTTGATTTCCTTCCTGTTCTCCACATGTTGTTTACAAAGGAATAATTAAAAATTCCAGTCTCTTGTTGTTCTTATTTTGGGGAATTTACAGAGTGATGTAGTTAACACCTATTATGAGGGTGCTGAAAATACCATTTGCGACACAAAGTTAAATTCACCTTTTACACTCTGTCCCTCAGCATGTCTTATTCATAAAGCGTGTACCTAATTTAGGGAGAACTTCGGTTTGGCACCTTGCACTGGAACATTAGCCTGTTGTGTGGCGCTGTCCTTTGTAACAATAGTGAAAACTGAAGAAATTTTTCATCTGCAGGATGGACACTGATTCATTTCTTGAATCAGCTAATGTGATGAGGAAAATATTCAATTAAATTCCATGCTGTGGACAAACTGCAGGAGATCAAATCATATTTTTATGTCTACCTTGGATTGGAAGCAAATATATACTGTGAAAAAAAATTCAAAAATGTTGAGAAACAACACCGGGGGGAACACGTCACCTGCATTTGATGGAGATACAAAACTACAGAGTGAATGTACAATATGATAAAGCATCAAGTGATAGAAAAAGAAGTGCATCAAATTTTAATTTTCAATGGAATCCGATCCCAATTTTCCTGAACAGTGGTGGTTTTCACCCAACCTCACTTTTCCAAAAACAAGCTTTACCCAGTCACTCAAACTTCATTAGCCATTCTTCCGCCCGTTCCTACTCTTTTTTTACACTCCTAATTCCTTTGCACGACCCCTTCTGCTGCCACATACTCTTCCACTGATGATATCTCTTCACACCCTTCTTTTGCCACTCCCACTGTAAGTTACACCAGTTCCCTAGTTACTCCCACTTCCACTGGCCATCTCTTACCCATTTTTGCTTTTCAACTGGGGTGATGGGAGCTCCTGGCTTCTGTGCTGCTATTGGTCATCAAAAATGATGAGATTGAGATGATCAATGCCCAATGTTTAATCGTGTATTTCTGTCATTGTCCAATGCACCGTGAATAGGGTGAGATATTTTCCCCATACAGAGTGGAACATTTTTTTTCTGTCTCTCTGTCACAGTGCTTAACCAAGCAGCCTCATCCCAAATAGGAAATAACTCTCCTCAGAATCAGAAGTCCATGCATCTGTTTGTCCTTAAATGTTGCGAGGACAGTGACCACATTGTTCAATAAGCCGTGTTTTATCCTTTTTGCTCTTTAGTATTTTAACTTATTTTCCAATGTCAGTTGAGGTGAGATCAGAGTAACCTCCCTTGCCATCAAAGTAGCATTTGATTCATGTAGCATCATTCCCCCTCAGCAAACTGTGGTTAATGGGAATCAGAGGAAATTCTGTGCTGGTAATTTCCTCAATGAACAATGACACCTTACCCAGAGCTATTGGGAATGACAAATAAACTCTGCCCTTGCTAGTGCCTTACAAAACCATGGATGGATTTGTTTTGTTAATAACATGAAGATACATCAGTTTTCACAGTTTGGTCTAAAGTCTCAGAAAATTAAGACTTTGCTGGTTGAGTGTCACCCCAATGAAATCAGAGCATTACAATACGGTAACGATTCAGATTATCTTCAATCATTTACTTTCTGAAGACTGGTCGTGCGGTGTCGTTGCCACTGAGATCAACATTTTCTCTGTCTAACAGCATCACATCGCATTGGCTCAAGGCTGCACCATTCCCCAATTCTACTTCATTCTCCAGCTCATTCGCCATGCTCACCAGATATACGAGGCACACAAGATGGAATAACTTAGAGATGCCTATGAGCCTCTGGAATCTGCCATACCACCATGCCCTGTGCTCTGACTCCATTCCCTCCCCCAAGCCCACCTCCTGTCGTGTATTCACCATCCCTCCTAACCTTCCACGCTCTAATGCTGAATGTTCTGTACTCAGCAAAGGTCTCAGTTTTATCCCTCTGCGCCCCCACTTTAATGAATTTCAGGCACGACAGAATGTTGAACTCCTCTTCCACCATCTTCTCCTCGTGTCCATTTCTTTGGACAAGAGTCCACTCCCCATCCCATAGACGCTTCGCCCAGCTCCAACACTCTCCCTCCACCTGGATCCATTCCTCTGGCATTTACTTGAACTCAATATGTTCATTGATAACTTTCCATGTGAGTTTACTTGTCTTAAATTCTCTGTATTCCCCCTCTCCCTATCCAACCTATCACCCTCTGAACAGACTGTACGCTGTATGCTTCGATCCAACCCTGACTGTGTTATTCAGCCTGTGCGGATATGGGTGGTGCTGCTGTAGTCTGGTGGACTCACCTCTACATTTCAGAGGCTGAGTGCCAGCTCTCAGATACCTCCACATGTCACCTGCTGATCCATAACTCTACCATGGCACATCAGGCTATTTTATTTCCTAAATCTGACCACATTTCATCTGGAGATTCCCACTCACTGGCCCACACCTCCCACCCACCCCTACTCACCCCCACCTAACAGTCCCGAAGCTGATGGCCTTCTGATAGCAGAGTTCGCTTTTATCTCCTCCTGAAAATCCACAAACTGAACTGCCCAAGCAGACCAATTGTTTCAGCCTGCTCCTCCCATACAGAGGGGGTGTATGGATACATACGTGGTCCCAAGTTATACCTGTTTCTTCATGGGGTATGTAGGTCATTCTATTTTCAGTTCTATTCCAGCCCCCATCCATAACTCTTTCTCCAATATGTAGATATTATCATCGCTGCTGCTCCTCTCTCTTGTCCAGAATTGGAAAAGTTCGTTGTTTCCAATTTGCACCTCTCCCTCACATTCACCTCTCTACCTCTGACTCCTCCCTTCCTTTACTTGATATCTCTGCTTCTATTTCTGAGGATAGACCGGTCACTGATATCCAGTAATAACCGACCAACTCCCACAGCTACCTGGAGTATGCATCCTCACACCCTGTTTCCTGCAAAGGCTCCATTCCATTCTCTCAGTTCCTCCGTCTCCACCACATTGCTTCTGATGATGTCAACTTCAAAAATGTGGCCTCTGATATGTCCACCTTCTTCCTCACCCGAGAACTCCCCAGCACTGTTATTGACAGGGACCTCAACCAGTTCCGACCCACCTCCTGCACTTCTACCCTCAGCATCTTTCTTCCCTGCTGCAACAGCGTTAGAGTTTCCCTTATCCTTACCTAACATCCCACCAGCATTCACATGCAGAAGATCATCAGTCTGCATTCTCCCACCTCCAGCGAGATGCCAACACCAGACACATATTTGCCTCCTCTCCCCTTTCCGCCTTCTGAAGTGACCATTTCCTCCAGGACACCCTGGTCCACTCGTTATTCACTGCCAACACCTCCCCACCCACCCCACACACACACACACACCACCTCCCCCAGGCCCCACCACAGGTACACTTCACTTTCCCCTGCCGAAGCTGTTACACTTTCCCATTTACCTCCTCCCTCGTCATTATCTAAGGTCCAAACATACCTTCCAGATGAAGCAGCATCCTACCAACATTTCCCACAACCCGGTCTACTACGCTCGCTGCTCACATTGTGATCTGCTCTACAGTGGGGAAACTAAAGGTAGACTGGGTGACCACTTCACTGAATATCCAAGCTGTACCTCTGCAAAAGACCCTGAGTTTCCAGTTGCCTGCCAGTTTAATACCCCATCCTGTTCCCTGGCCAGTATCTCTGCGTCAGGCTTGCTGCAGTGTTCCAGGGCATTTCAACACATGCTGGAAGAACAACACCTCATTTTCCGCGGGTGGACCCTGCAGACATTCACACTCAAAATAATGGTCAATAATTTTAGGGACTGAACTCCTCTATGCCCCCTACCCAGACACCAGGCCTAGTTCTCACGTGGCCTTTCATTACTCACCCCCTATTGTTAGCTACTAACAGTTTTCATGAACAGTTATTCAGCTTCTGCTGTATATTAATCAACATTTTCAGGGCTACCATCCGTTCTGAGGAAGGGCCACTGAATTAGAAACATTAATTCTGATTTCTCTGCACAGATGCTGCAGACCTTTTGCAGGAACTCCGGTTTTTGTTTCAACAATGTCTCACAATGTTTTTGTATCACAATGCAATACGTCATGGATATTTGGAGCTCTGTCAAAGATAGGAACTTCGCAATTTCTCATTTAATGTCCATAAACTGATATTCGAGATTCAACTGAGATAGCAGCTTTTCTTATATCGTTCAGATCAGTCAATTTTTCACAGTTCAGAAAGAAAAAGAAATCGATAGAGGGAAACTCAGCAGGTCTGGCACCCTCTGAGCAGGGATACACAGAATTAACATTTGATTTCAATAAGACTTTTTCAGAACAGTGTCACATCATATTCGATATGTTAACTCTGTTTCTCTCTGCAGATACTTCCTCATCTGTTGCGCTTCTACCATCATTTTCTGTTTGTATTTCATGTTTCCGTATCAGTATATTTCATGTTTCTTGACAGGGCTACATGCTGAATTTGGTTACATCTGGACAATGTAGTCCTTTCCTGTTCCTGTAATGGTTGGTGTGTCTGGGATACCTGTGCTATGGCCGAAATCTGTTTCTTCTTTAAGATTCAAAGGAAAAAAGAATATTTTTCTGAATATCCTGTAAATCTCAGGAACTCCACTTTGTTTAAAAAGACATTTTAGAGGCAGCTGAAATTTCATGAGATAATAGGAATAGATTATTTATGGTGGAGCACTCAGTGACCATGTTGAACAAACTTGTCTACCCTGTCTCCAAAGGTTTTGATTACATAACACAGAATTATTTACAGCAAAAGTGGGGGGAACTCAACCCATTGTCTCTTCCAGCTTGTAATGACTATCTCTACAGTTAGTCTCCTGTATTGTCCCCATTGCCCTTCACATTTTGTTACGAGTGTCTGCTTTTTATTGCAAGTATCCTGCCAGATATGAACAATATGATAAATCTCAAACAAAAAGAAAATCAGAACTTAGAGGGCAAGCTCAGCAGGTGTGGCAGTATCTGTGAAGAGAAATCAAAGTGAATGTTTCAGGAACGGTGACCCTACTCGATCTGTATTCCCAATGATTAAATGGTGTCTGTATAAAATATAGTTCACTTTATCACGTTTAATATTATCCTTTTAGTTCACATTGTCATTCAGCATTGCATCACCCAAATGTTGGCTGTTTACTTGTTATAAATTAGATTTATTTCTGTCTGTCAGAAAGAGGGATGATGACTGGGGAATATCATTGTACTGCCCATGCAGTCTCCACAGGCACTGCTCCCATTCCGCCCTATCTCCTACCCAATATCATGTTCACTCGAACCTGACTCATTAATTCATAAGTCTAAATGAATATTTTCATTGTAATTATCCCTTTTAGTTTTGGACAGATGCAAAAATGCGTAAAAAATACGGTTTACAGCAAATAAAACTGCATTTAGAAGTCTGTCAATTTATATAAATAAATTACTGAACCATATTCCCTATGGAAGTTCCACAGTTGCCTTATTAGAGCAGTGAGAGGAACATTCAGCGATACTCACACTTCCTGTCTATGTTCAGGGCGGCTGTGCCCAATGACAGTCTGTTCGCTAGCGTTTGTTCCCGTGGAGGAGAGATCAGCACAGTAACAACATCCTGGTTGTGTTTCTTTTAGGGGTGGATGGGAGGAGTGGAAGGATTTTTGGAAAGATGGTTACAGCATAGTAATCGGACAACAGAGCAGAATCATGTAGCCTACAAAAAGAAAATATTTTTATTCTCTCTCACAACTGACTTCACCCAGCGATTGTGATGGGAGATGTGACCAATAGCCAGCAATGTCAACATGTAGTTCAGTCCAGTTATATTGTGAACTGAATGTGCTGTATTGAAAGCAGGGAGTGTTTGCTCCGACTGTGATTGATGTCAGTCTCCATGCAAGGCAACTGTGTCACTGGAGGGTTTCCCTCTCCTATTACTAAGATGCTTCATTCAGTGCTCTACCACTGTAGTAACAGATGCATCAGCTCCAACAGTAACAGAGATCAACAACTGCATAGATCTGAATCTGAGAATAGCGGACTCGAACATTGCAACAATGGAGAGGAGGTTTTCCAAGAGTCTTTTCATGATTTCCCCCTCTTGTGGATTTCTACCATATCAGATATCAGCAGTGCTGATAATTATTCTGGATGGGATGGAGGGTGTGCTACTGACCTATTCTCGCTATTGTTGGGGTTCTCTACCTCTGTCTATTCATTAATCCCAGAAACAAGCTTGAACTTCACTGCAATTTCTGTTATCTATATTTGTCAGAGAAAGTAACTATTGCCTTCAGTTTCAATTGCAGTCTCCATTCATTACCCATGAATGGCAGACCACTCCCTCACAAATATCTGAGAACAAAACTGTGCACAACCTCGAGATCCCTCTTTACCCTGAACTGATTTATGTCTCCTGTTCTCTCTGTCACCAACCCTGTCCATTACCAGCTCCTAATATCCCCAATCTTCATCTCTGTGTCAGTGCTGTTGCTGAACAAACCATTGCCTACACGATGGTAAAATTCAGACTGAATGTTTCAAGCTCTCTTCTGACCACTTTTCCGATTACAAATATTTCAATCACAAAATTGCACTTGTCTCGAAAATTACTTCATGATTAGGACAATGTATGAATGTAGGAATGTCGCTGGATATAATTCAGAAGCGAATCTTATTAAACGAAAGATATTGTTTCAAGTTATTTGTTTAAAGTCTGCAACAGCTGATGACAGAACTTAAATAAAAATGATAAGAATTGCAATAAAAGTGAATTTCACGAAAAACAAACAAAAGCAACATTTTGTCTGAAAACCTTCTTCTTTCACTGATCACCTTCGGTAAAGAAATTTAATGTTATTACACAGTCATATTTAATTGTGACTTGAGACCCATGACAATCTGCTTAACTTTATATTGGCTTGTGGAATGGCCTCATAATCAGGGCAATTAGTGATGGTCACCAAATGCTGCCCTTGGCAGAGATGATAACATCTCACGGAATAACAATATTGAAGGTGAGATCAAATAAAGGAAGTAGCTGAAAATCTGAAATTATAGAAAGAAATGCAAAGAAACGAACAGAAAGTGCTGGGAAACTTTCCTGAACTGAAAGCAGATGCAAAGGAGTATGATTAATACCATTGACAGGGAAGTCTGCTTTGAAGGGGAGGAGGAATCAATACAGAAAGAGAGATACAGAAGAAAAAGAGCAAACAAAGAGAATGATGATCAGCTGGGCTGGAAATAAAATGTGAGATTCACCTCATTTATTTTTCGCCTTTCCCATCTTCCTGAATATCATGCCCTTGTAAATACAGGCATGCCCCGCTTTTCAAAAGTTCGCTTTTCGCCACTTCCCTTTCTAAATGACTTACATTAGGACATTGTTTCGCTAACCAAAATGTATCCGAACAGAATTTTCACTTTTACGAAGCAAGCCGAATTTTTTCCCATACAAATTAGTGCTACTGCACTTTACACCATATCAGCTTACCAACGGTTTCGAAGGAACACACTGCTTACAAATAGTGAAGGAAGCTGAAAATGTGTTGCTGGTTAAAGCACAGCAGGTTAGGCAGCATCCAAGGAACAGGAAATTCGACGAACCCTTCATCAGGCTCTGGCCTGAAACGTCGAGTTTCCTGTTCCTTGGATGCTGCCTAACCTGCTGTGCTTTAAACAGCAACACATTTTCAGCTGTGATCTCCAGCATCTGCAGACCTCACGTTTTACTCGAAAATAGTGAAGGAACCCTGTATATATCTAAGATCATATTTAAAGCGATTTGATTCCCTCTGTCTGTCCTCCCTAATTGTGGTCTTCTTCTTATCTTCATTAATTAGATATGGGTATCTCTGACTGGGGCAGCATTTTTCCAGTTGCCCTTGAGAAGATCTTGAGCTACTGCAGTCCACGTGTTTGATCTGATTTGGTTTCATTTATTTTATTCAAATGCACAATGCAAAAGTTTGTTTTTATTGAAGTGCAGGCACATGATAGTAAACAAGAAAACAGAGATCACAGGGTCCTTGGACAGAGTGATGCATACAAGGTTACGGCTTCACAGGAGGTGTGCAAAGTAAGATCGACATTAGAAAGATTAACATTATTTGAATAGTGAGAGATGTCAATTTGTCAGTCTAATAATGGTAGGGAAGGAAGTGTTCCTGACCATGCTGGTCCATGTTTTCAAGCCTCTGCCTCTCCTCCCTGTTTGAAGCGGTTGTAGGAGATCATTACCAGTTTGGGAGACAGATCTTTGATCTTGCCAGCCTTTCTGCGACAATGACAAGTATAAATGTACGGAAGGTTGTCTTCCGTGATGGTCTGGACTGTGCACAATACCGTCTGTAGTATCTTTTGGTCCTAAGCAGAGCAGTTACCATGTCAGGTCGTTATGCATCCGAATAGAATGCTTTGAGTTGCCAGTATGCAGAGCACTGGGAGAAGGGCGGTTTCAAAATAGTTAGATGTAACTATTGGCTGTTAACTGGATACCCACGTTCTGGTTGCTGTTTTGACAACAATTGAAATTTAACTGGTAAATTTAAATTATGTCTTCTATAACAAAACCAAGTTGAGTGTATTGTATTGCCAACATCGAACCAATGAGCCATCACCTGCTTCATACGAATAGAGAAGCCAACGAAGGAGAAAGAGACAGAAACAAAGGGAAGGAGAGAGAGAACACGGCGAGGGAAACTGATGGACAGTCAGTCAAAGAGAAAAAGGAAACAAAACAAGGAAACAAACAGTCGCATGTGCAGGGAGAAGGGAAGATAATAGGTTCAGGGAAAGGAACAGAAGACAGGGAAAAGGAAAACACAGGGAAATAGGCAGAGTGAGGGAAACAGTGAGAGACAAAGGTCACAGGGAGCTGGGGATAGGGTCAAGGGGAGCTGGGGGAAATGAAAGGAGCTGGGGGTGAGGACCAGAGAGACCTGGGCGTGAGCACTGGAGGGAGCTTGGGGTAGGGAGGCGAGGATTTATTTTGTCCTGCGCCAAGATATCCAGGCATATCATGGATCAAGGTAAGCATGGATGTACTGAACGATGGCTGTAAAATATGTTTGAGAGGCATATAGGTTCCCCTGCACAGGGTGTGCGCTAGGCGAGGTCAATATGAACAAAGTCAGCATTATCTGAGGTTAGAGAGTCCATTCATCGGTCTAATAAGAGCTAGGAAGAAGCTGTTCCTGAACTTGCTGCTCTGTGTGTTCAAGCGTCTGTATCTGTTATCCTGATGGAAGAGGTTGTGGGAAATATTTACAGACATATGATGGGTCTTTGGTAATGTTAGAACAAAGAACATTCCAGTACAGGAACAGGCCATTCAGCGGTCCAAGCCTGAGCCGTTCCAACTCCTCTATCTCAACCTGTCTTCTATTTTCTGAAGGCCTGTATCCCTATGCTCCCGGCCCATTCATGTATATTTCCCAAAACATCTTAAATGGAGCAACACTGGTCACAGTTACAAAGATATCTGTTAAGGCCCAAGTTATTTCCTGTCTCCCTTCCCTCAGTAATCTTGGATAGATGTTGGCAGCCTTTCTGCAGCAACGAGACGTGTAAATAGAGTCAATGATTGGGAGATTGGAGTCCGTCATAGTCTGGGCTGTGAACACAATCTTCGGTAGTTTCTGATGGTCCTGGGCAGAGTGTTGCCGTACCAGGCCATTATGCACCCGGACAGTACATTCACAATAGTGCATCTGTAGAAGTAGTGCATGCTAAATATCCTAAGCCAAGTGAGGAAGGAGAGAAGGTTTTGAACCATTTTGACTGTCACACCTGTGTGGGAAGTCCAGGGTAGGTTGCCAGTTACCATCACTCCGAGGGACTTGACGCTCTGCACTGTCTCGACCGTTGATGTAGATGCTTAACTTGGAATTGTTTTTTTTAAGAAGTTTTCATTGGATGTGGGCATTGCTGGATGTGCCCAGCATTTCTTGCCCGTCCGCAGTTGCCCTTGAGAAGGTGGTGCTGAGCTGAATTCTTCAACTGTTGCAATCTACCTGCTGTGCGGTGACCCATTAGTGATTAAAGAGGGAATTCCAGGGTTTTCACTCAGCAATAGTGAAGGAACGGCAATACATATCCAAATCAGGATGTTGACTAGTTTAGAGGGGAATTTGAAGGTGGTGGTGTTCCCAAAAGTCTACTGGCCTTGTTATTCCAGATGGAAGTGTTTGTGTGATTGGAAGGATCTGTCTGAGGATCTTTGGGGAATTTCTCCATTGTCTCTTGTAGATAGTGCACACTGCTGCTCCTGAGTGACCATGGTGAAGGGAGTGAATGCTTGTGGATGTGGTGCAAATCAAATGGGCTGTTTTGTCCTGGATTGTGTCAAGCTTCTTTAGTGTAGATGGGCCTGCATCCATTCACGCAAATGAGGATGTTCCATCTAATTCCTGACTTCTGTTTCGTGGATGATGGACAAGCTTTGGGTAGTCAGGAGGTGAGTTTCTCCTGCAGTATTCCTCGCCTCTGATCTGCTGTTATATTCATGTGGTGAGTCCAGTTGAATTTCTGGTCAATGATACCCCACCCCCATCCCCCAGGATATTGATAGTGGGTGAGTTTAGTGATAATAATGCTGCTGAATACAAAGTGGTTATGTTGTTTCTTATTGATGACAGTCATTATCTGAATTTCTGTGGCGCAAATGTTACTTGCCACTTGCCAGCCCAAGCCTGGATATTGCCCAGATATTGTTGCTTTGGGCATGGGCTGCTTCAGTATCTGAGCATTTGCTAAAGTTGCAGAACATTGTCCAGTCATCATCGAATATCCCCACCTCTGACCTTATGATGGAAGGAAGGTCATTGTTGAAGCAGCTGAAGATGATTGGACCCAGGGCATTATCCGAAGGGACTACAGCAGAGATGTTCTGGAGCTGAGGTGCCTGACCTCCAACAACAATGACCATCTTCCAATCTGTCAGGTATGACTCCAATAATGGAGTGTTGGCCCGCGATACCGTTTTTGCTTGGGGTCCTTGATGTCACATTTGGCAGAATGCAGCCTTAATGTCAAGGGCTGGAATTCAGTTCCTTTTTCTATGTTTGAACCAAAAATGTGACGAAGTCAGGAGCTGAGTGACCCTGGCATACCCCAAACTGGGCGTCACTGAGCCGGTGCTGCTTGATAGCACTGTTGATGACACCTTTCATCATTTTTCTGATGATGGAGAGTAGACTGATTAAGCGGTATTTCGACGGGTCGAATTTGTCCCGCATTTTATGTACAGAACATACTTGAGCAGTTTTCTCCCCATTGTCGGTTTGTAAACATACTGGAACAGCTTGGTTAGAGGACCTGGATGTTCTGTATCACAAGTCTTCAGGACTATTGCAGCATGTTACCAGGGCCCATAGCCATTGCAGTATCCAGTGCCTTCAACTGTTTCTTGATATCAGTTAATCGAATTTGCTGAAGAATGCTCTCTGTAACGATGGGGACCACCGGAGGAGGCCGAAATGGATCATCCACTCAAAACTTCTGACTGAAGATTGCAACGAAAGCTTCAGCCTTATATTTTGCACTGATGTTCTGGGTTCTTCCATCATTGAGGTTGGGGATATTTGTGGAGACTCCTACTCAGGTGAGTTGTTTAATTGTCCGCCACCATTCACGATCGGATGAGCAGGACTGCAGAGCTTAATTCTGATGTATTGGTTCTGTGATCTCTAAGCTCTGTCGGTCCCTTGCTGTATATGCTATCTGTTTATGCTATCTGGAGGATTAATTCAGCTGAGGAACAACGTTACGTGGTAAGGTATGATTCCGTGAGTATAGCTATGTCAGGCTGGTGCTTGACTAGTCTGTAAGGCAGTTGTTCCAATGTTGGCACTAGACCTCAGATGTTAGTAAGGAAGACTTTGCAGGTTCTACAGTGATATTTCTAATGTTGACTTTTCTGGTGCCCATTTCGATGCCAGGTGGTCGATCAGGTTTCATTTGTTTGTAACTTTGTAGCGATTGGAACAACTGAATGGCTCATTAGACCATTTCAGAGGGCGATTGGGAGTCAATGACATTGCTTTGGGTCTCGAGTTGCATGTCAACCAGACCAGGTGAGGATGGAAGATTCCTTCATTGCAGGATATTGGTGAACCAGATGGATTTTTCTGACAATCGGCAATGATTTCATTCTCATCAGTAGATTCTTAATTCCAGGGATATTTTTACATTATTGAATTGAATTTCCACTCTGCCGTGGCGGGATTCAACCTGGATAAACAGAACAAGTGCTGATTTTGCTGGATTGATAATCGATTGGTAATACCATGAGACATAGTTGGAACCATATGTTGTACTCAGCTGCCATTTCTTGTGTTACCCTGTTTTTCATTCATTGCTCATGTTTTTCTGGAATCTCATCCTTCATTAAATCCTGATTGAAATACATACTCATGAACACCTTCTCGACAGCTCGAATTTCATTCAGTCTGTTTTGTTTGAACAGATATTTCAAGGCAGCCGTACACCAGAGAAAAGCAGGAAAAGATAATGGTGATTGTGCACTGTACCTGTCACTGGACCAGCATGTCTGTCCAGGAAGTATTTATTGTGGGTCAGAGAACCTCAATTATTATGGAACGGATGGAGGCCATTCAGTCCATCGTGGAGTCACAATCTCTCCAACTGCACAATTGGAGATAGGGAGAGTGTGTGAAGAGAGATTGTGTGAAAGAGAAATAAACAGAGAGAAATCAAGTGAAGGGACATAAACTGAGAGAGGATAGAAAGGGGAGCGACTGACTGAGTGCGAGAGGAAGACGTGTTAGATGAGGGTGAAGTTAGATAGATCAGAAGACTGCATTACGGTAGGTAAATGTGAATAGACAGAAGTTAGAAGCTTTATTTTAGAAATTCCTCTGGACGGCAAGCCCTTTGTCTGGGCTCCATACACTGTGAGCACTGTGCTGATACTGGCTGTCATCCCAAATTATTTATTTCCAACAATATCACAGAGCTGGGTTACTGACAGCTAAACAGAACCCATTAGGCCAATAGACTGGTTCCATGGAGAAAGCAGAGGATCTTAGCTGTGGTCAAATAATGATTGATAAAGTTTGCATACCACTTTCCTAGTTATGTAATTCACATTTCAATTTAGAGAGCTCAATATCAGGAGTGTATTTTAACAACCTTATCTCTTTGTACTTTGAATATACTGGTGTGTGTAGAAAATCATTTTTTCCCTGTATTTTATATTGCATAAACACATTTCATTAATATTGTCTCTGCTAATTCCTCATTGTAGATGTATTCTTGAATATGTTCTTCATAAGAATTACAAAGAGTAACATTCCAATTCTGGTAAATGGGGAACATCACTGCCCCTCCACCCAGTCCAATCAGCCCCATTCCTCTCCGTCTTCTGTCTTTCCGCAATACCATAATCACAATGTAATTGAAGTCCATTAAATGACACTTCTTGACAGTTCCTTAACATCAATAACATCCACAGCATGACCCACGCCTGCCCTGTCTGATCCTGGAATAACAACCTGAACTGTGTTGGCCATGTGTAATTCTCTGTTAATGTATCCGTGCGTTTGTTTGTTGAAACCCACTTTTTTTGGCACATTTTGCTCTCAGATCATGGATGATAGTTGTTTTCTCAATATTTTGCAGATATTGCAATGACTGATCAGTAGTTACGGGATTCATTTCTGTAATTATGAACAGAGAAGCATGTCTATGTTCCGTTAAACTTCTGGCATTACTTTCATATCCAAGACTGACTGAATTATTACACACAATCAATCTGCCATCTTCAACATTCCTTCCTTCAGTCACATTTGCATATCACACCCAGAATCCATAAATGTTCAACGTTACTTTGAATTTTAATAAAGTAGCATTGAATTCAAAGGGGTTAACTTAAGCTATTTGTTCAGCCATTGTAATTATGTCAGTCTCCATGGATCGTATGCATCCCTAGGGATTTTCTCTCTTCTATCAATAAGGGAATGCTTTCAGCGTTTTATCCCATAGTGTGAGCGGGAGCATCACATGTCCAAAAGCAATAAGAAGGATTAGCAGCTTCAGAGAGAAGGGTAGGAGAGACGGAAATCTGGGAACATTAGACTGGAATGTTCCAACAATGGATGAAAATCTGGGAACATTAGACTGGAATGTTCCAACAATGGATAGGAGTTTATCCGATGGTCTTTACTGGCTTTCCCAGCCTTGGATATCATTAGCATCGCGGATTGAAGATGTACTGATGATTATTCAAGCTGGTTACTATCCTATCCTTGCTATAGTTGGTGTTCCTGGTAAGTCACTCTGTCTGTTTAGTGAAACGGTCTGAACGGATTCGATGCTCATGATATGCAGGTTTTGGAAAGGTGCAAGCCAACGTTTTCAGCTCCAATCAAAGAATCCAATCCTTAAGAATTGTAACTAGCAAATTATTATTTACAAATTACTCCCCAATACGCGAGGGTGAAACACACTGTTCTCAACCTCTTTGATTCGTTTTCTCATGCAAAGTGTACATTTTCATATCTTCCCCACAAGCCAATCCTGTCCAGTTACCACCGTTAGGACGTCCCAGTCTCCTCCTCAGCCTCAGTTCAAATCCTGAATTAAACATCGTTTGTGCCTTGTTAATTCCAGATACATCTGTTTCAACTCCCTTCTTACCATGTGCCCATTGCAAAATAATTGCACTTGAGATGCTTAATTTGTTCTCTGCGCAAAATCTGAAAGATGGGCAGACAGTGTATGGTGAGTCACGTCATTGGCTAGTATTCCAGAACCACAGAATAATAATCTGTTGACAGCGACTTGCCTTATGCACATTAGAGAAGGCAGTGGGTCATCCTACCCTGGTCAAGTCTCTGTTTAACTGCAAACCCAGGGCAATTTGTTTTACTATTTATTGTCCTGTGGAACAGCTGAAACAGCCACTCAGTTCAAGATCGGCATAACATGCTGGCCGACCATGGCTGCACACATACCGTGAGGGCAGAACTAAAGGAAAGGTAGCTCCCTTCCTCTGCCTGCATCCCATATTCCAACGGCTCATTTCTATTCAAGTAGGTAACCATTCACTGTTTTAGATGTATTCTTTGTGATTGAGTCTCTCCGAAGAGTGATGTCCATCTCCATGGGCACCTCTGATGCTGGCTTTATTGATGCTGACCTACAGATGTGAGGATGTTTTTAAATTCTGTATCAGTGGCAGTGCATTGTAAATGAATGGTTTCCTCTGTCACAGGAAAGAAATGGAGCCAGCTAAGTAAGAGAAATGAATTATTGTGATCAAACCTGAGAGTTGTTGCGGCAGTATTTGGGTATTTGGACAGATTTTCTTTCCATTATATGAAGTGATCTCCTTACCACAGAGAGAGTGAAGAGGAGTTCCACCAGAATAATCCCTGGGATGATGGCACCATGAGGAGTGAGCGAAGGTTGATCTAGCGCTGTGAGAGAATAAGACGTGATTGCATTGAACCTTGAGGGGGATGGACAAGCACTCCTTATATTCGAAACAGACAATGGGAAGGTGATATATTCCATGACTGCTATTTCACTCAGGATGCATGATTTGGGATAGTTTAAGTGCCGGGGTGGACGTTCCGCCCACCCACCCCAACCCCTACTCCCAATTGAGAGAGACGGAGAGATCCAAGTTTTGAATAAACTCTCCCCACATTAATACAGTGCAGTTGATGTGTGATCCTGCACTGAATGTCATATTATCCACCACCCCGAAAGCACCTACAATACCTTCATTCCAAAACAGTTAACTATTCACAACAGCGTCTGACCTTCATGAAGAACATGAATCTATCTTCTCAGAGATGCAAGGTACTTCCTTAAGCTTTAGACCAGAAGACTATAAGATATTGGAGCATAAATTAGGACAGTTAGCCCATCGTGTCTGCTCCATCATTCAATTATCGATGATAGGTTTCTCAAACCCTATCTCCGACCTTCTCCCCATAACGCTTCATCCCCTGGATAATCTAAACCTATCTATCTCCATGTCAAATATAGTCGATGACCTGACCCCACAGCCTTCTGTGGCAATAAATTTCAAAGGGTCACCATTCTATGGTTAAATAACTTTCTCCTTATCACTGTTCTAAAAAGTGTTCCCTTTCATCTAAGGCTGTGCCCGCGGATTCTAATCCAATGGAAATATCTTATCAACATCCACTCTCTCGAGGTCAGTCAGTATCATGTCTATATCAATTACATTCCCTCTCATCCTTTCAAACTTTATCAAGTATAGACACAGAGTACTGAAACATTCCCCATGCAATAAGCTTTTCATTCCTCTGACCATTCTCGTGAAAATCATCTGAACACGCTCCAGGACCAGTACATCCTTCCTGACGTATGGAGCTCAAAAATGAGCACAATACTCCAAACGTGGTCTGACCAGAGCCGTATGCAGTCAGTTCTTATATTCAATTCTTCTCGTAGTAAATGTTCCCAAACATAATTGCAATTGCCCTCCTAACTATTGCCTCAACCTGCAAGCTGACTTTGAGAGAACCCTGCACTAGAACTCCCAAGTCCCTTTGCACTTTAGACTTCTGAATTTAGAAAATAGACCATGCCTTTATTCTTCATGCCAAAGTGCATGACCTCCACTTTCCAATATTGGAATGCATCTGACGATCTCTTTACCTGTCCAAATCCTTGTTCAGACTCTCCGCTTCCTCAATACGACCTGTCCATTTGCCTATCTTTGTATCGTCTGCAAACCTAACCAGTGTGCCCTCAATTCCCTCATCTAGATTGCTAATGTAACAAGTAAAAAGTTCTGATTCCAACACTGAGCATTCTGGATCACCACTTGTCCCCGGCTGCCATCCTGAGAAGTGCTCTTTTATCCCAACTCTCTGCTTTCTGCTAGACAGACAAGCTTCTATCCATGCCACTACCTTGCCTGTAACACCACGGACCCTTATCATACTCAGTAATCTCCTGTGTGACACCTTGTCAAAGGCCTTCTTGAATTCCAGGTGGATAACATCCATTGGCATTGCTTGGCCGAGCTGCTCATTTCCTCTTCAAAGAGTCCCAATAGATTTGTCAGGCATTAACTTCCCTTGATGAAATCATGCCGACTTTCCCCTATTTTACCAAAGACTCTCAACTATTCAGAAATCTCATCCTTCACAATGGATTCCAGGATCTTACCCACGACAGAGGGTAAGCTATTCATGGTGGGTTTTTTTTGGTCTTTTTCCTTACTCCATTGTTAAAAAGTGGTGTCACGTTAGTGGGTTTCCAGTGCTCTGGGATCGTTCCTTTATCTAGTGATTCCTGAAAGATAACCACGTTTGGCTTCACTCCCTCTTCAGCTATCTCCCTTATAATACTCGGATGTAGTCCATCTGGTCAAGTTTATTTAACCACCTTCGGACCATTACATTTTTTTTTCTAGCGTGTTTGCCATGGTGGGGGCCATCATACTCAGCTCTGGCCCCTCAATCTCTTGAATGTTTAAGGTGTTACTCGTGCCTTCCACCACGAAAGCTGATGCAAAGTAATTATTCAGTTCCTTGTCCATTTTCTCGTTCCCCACTGCTATCTCTCCAGTATCATTTTCCAGCAATCCAATGTTCACCTTTGCCACTCTTTTATACATTATATATCGAAAGAAACTGTTACAGTCTTCCTTTACATTACTGGCTAGCTTACCCCCATATTTAATAATCTCCCTCCTTATTTTATTTTGTTTGCCCTCTGTTTTGTCTTTGTAAGCTTTCCAATCCTCAGGTTTCCCACTGCCTTTTGCCACATTATAACATTTCTCATTTGCTTTTATGCTATAGCTGAATTCCCTAGTCAGCTATGGATGTCCCATCCTCCCTATACAAGCCTCTTTTTCCTCAGGATAAATCTCTGCTGTATCCTGAATTACTCCAAAAATCTCCTGCCATTGCTGTTGCACTGTCTTTCCTGCTGGGCCCATCTCCCAGTCAATTCTACCCAGCTCCTCACTCGTGTCTGTGTAATTGCCTTTATTCAGCTGTAATACCGTTAATTCTGATTCTAACTTCTCTGTCTGAAACTGCAGAGTAAATTCAATCATATTCTGATCACTGTCACCTTCAGCTCCCCTCATCAAGTCTGCCTGTACAAGCTGCTCCAAAAAAACCATCTCGTAGACATTCCACAATTTCCTTTTCCTGCCAACCACTGTCAATCTGAATTCCCAGTCCATCTGTATAATAAAATCTCACATGATCACTGTAACTTTGCCTTTCCTGCAGATCTTTCCACCTCCTGGTGGATCTTACACCCCAGCTCCTGGTATATAACTCCAAATGAATTTTTTCACCTTTTTGATTCCCCAATCCTACCGACACAGATTCGACACCGTCTGACCTTATTTCATTTCTTATTGATTATTCATTCAATTCCATTCTTAATACTGAAACAATTCTATCTCTCTGCCCACCTGCCTAACTTTTCGACAGGTTGAATATCCTTGAATATTCAGCTCCCAATCCTGATCCTCTTGCAGCGATGTCACTGTAATGCCCACAATATCGTACCTGCCAATTTATGGATGAGTCACAAGCTCATTTACCTTATTCCTTATACTGCATGCATTCCGATATAATAGTTCAGTCCTGTATTACCCGTCGCTCTTCTCATTGTCATTTATTTGTCCAGCTGTTGGTACCCACACAGACCCTGAACACTGGATCATTCCCCTCCCGCTCCAAGTTCTGCAACACAGATGATATATCCCAAACCCGAGCACCATGTAGGCACCACAACCTTCAGACGTCTTAATCTCGATCACGGAGAACATTAGCTATGCTTTTAACTATACTATCACCAATTATCCAGCATTGGGCAGCATGGTGACACAGCAATGCTGCCTCACAGTGCTCGGGACTTGGGTTCATTTCCAATCTCTGGACCCTGCCTGTGTGGACTTTGTACATTCTTCCCGTGTCTGAATTGGGAGCATTAACTCTTTTCTCTCTCCACAGTACATAGAACATAGAAAGATACAGCGCAGTACAGGCCCTTCGGACCTCGATGTTGCGCCGACCGAATCCTACCTAACCTACACTAGTCCAATACCTTCCAAATGCCTATCCAATGCCCGCTTAAATGACCATAAAGAAGGAGAGTTCACCACTGCTACTGGCAGGACATTCCATGAACTCACAACCCGCTGTGTAAAGAATCTACCCCTAACATCTGTCCTATACCTACCACCCCTTAATTTAAAGCTGTGTCCCCTAGTAACACCTGACTCCATTAGCAGTAAAAGGTTCTCAGTGTCGACCCTATCTAAACCCCTAATCATCTTATACACCTCTATCAAATCTCCCCTAAACCTTCTTTTCTCCAATGAGAACAGACCCAAGTGCCTCAGCCTTTCCTCATAAGATTTTCCTACCATTCCAGGCAACATCCTGGTAAACCTCCTCTGCACTCGTTCCAATGCCTCCACATCCTTCCTATAGTATGGCGACCAAAACTGCACACAATACTCCAGATGAGGCCGCACCAGAGTCTTATACAGTTGCAACATGACCTCAGGACTCCGGAACTCAATTCCTCTACCAATAAAGCCCAGTACACCATATGCCTTCCTCACAGCACTATTTACCTGGGTGGCAACTTTCAGAGATCTGTGTACATGAACACCAAGATCCCTCTGCTCATCCACTACCAAGTAGCCTACCATTAGCCCAGTAATCCATCTTCTTGTTACTCCTACCAAAGTGAATGACTTCACACTTAGCTACATTGAATTCCATTTGCCACATTTCTGCCCAGCTCTGCAACTTATCTATATCCCGCTGTAACCTACCACTTCCTTCCTCATTATCCACAATTCCACCGACTTTTGTGTCATCCGCAAACTTGCTTTCCCAGCTTTCAAGCCCTTCCTCTAGATCATTTATAAAGATAACAAAAAGGAATGGTCCCAAAACAGATCCTTGTGGTACACCGCTAGTAACTGCACTCCAAGATGAACATAGTCCATCAACTACTACCCTCTGTCTCCTTCCAGCAAGCCAATTCCTAATCCAAACCTCTAATGTATCCTCAATGCCATACATCCGTAGTTTTAGCATTGGCCTACCATGGGGAACCTTATCGAACGCCTTACTAAAATCCATATACACAACATCTACTGCTTTACCCTCGTCCACTTCCTTAGTCACCTTCTAAAGAACTCAATAAGGTTTGTGAGGCACGACCTGCCCTTCACAAAACCATGCTGGCTATCCTAGATCGCGTTATTCCTATCCAGATGTTCATAAATTTTATCCCTTACCATTCTCTCTAAGACTTTGCTCACCACTGAAGTCAGACTCACTGGCCTATAGTTACTAGGTCTATCCCTACTCCCTTTCTTGAACAAGGGGACCACATTCGCTATCCTCCAGTCCTCTGGTACTATTCCCGTTGACAATGACAACATACAAATCCAGGCCAATGGCTCTGCTATCTCCTCCCTAGCTTCCCATAGGATCCTAGGGTAAATGCCATCAGGCCCAGGAGACTTATCTATTTTCATCCTCTCCAATATTCCCAGAACCTCTTCCCTGCATAGTTCCAGGCCATCCATTCTAATCATTTGTGACTCCATATTCACATCAGCAACAGTGTCCTGTTCCTGAGTGAATACTGATGAAAAGTATTGATTTAGTGTCTCTGTGTTTGCTTCAGATTTTGTACCATCTACAGTATTTTTGCTTTTGTTCGATGGAGAAATGCAGCAAACGTGACAGGTTTTTGTAAAAGCAGCCGTGGTTCGCGGTTTCCTCTGGGTGTTTAGGAATCTTGCCCGGCCACGTGTCTGAGTGCAGTGTCCCTGGATGCCCATTCCATCTCTCTCAGTTCCCTTAGTCCATCGTCACTACATGCAACCTTTCATTGTGCCATCCATGGGACTCCACACACCCCATTGCCTGGCACTGTATACTCCCTTCGCAGGACTGTGCACATAACGACACTGGGACCTTTCTGACCCGCTGGGGATTCTGGGTAAAGGAACAGAATAACTAGAATCCAATTGAATTGCAAAGCTGAGTAAACAGGCTGAATTACATCCATCTGCTCTGACATTTTCTAATCTCCTGTTTATCCTCGTCCATCTGCAAATAAATGGTCCATATGTATGCCTTGTCAAACAGGCTTGGTGGCGGGGGATAGATATCAGATCCGGTGGTCATTGGACTGATTCAGTGGTCTCACTTTCCTGACGTCACACTTAGGTTTTTATTATCAAGTCTATCCTGTTTAAAGAAAAGGCCTTGCTGGAGTTGTGCTGAAAGGATATTTGAATTTTGGAGACATTAGAATATGTCACGTGCGAGTGAGGTTAGGAATCATAAGGTGGCACAGTTAAATATACGATCAAAGCTGGTCGGGAAGGCAGCACTTCCGATGTGTGGATCATTGGGATTCCAGCGTCAGTAGGATATACACAAAAAGGACGGTATGAACCTGAACTGACGGCAATTTGCGATTTGTGGATTATTGGGATTCCCGGGTCAGTAGGATACACACAAGAAGGACGGGATGCACATGAACCAATAACAATCTCCGATATGTGGATCATTGGGATTCCCGGGTTGGTAGGATATAACCAAGATGGATGGGGTGGCTTTGAACTGGCAGCAATCTCCTGGCAGGCAGGTTTGCTATTGTCCTTTACGAGGGTTTAAACTAGTGTGTGGCGCCAGTGGGGGAGGGGTGTGTGGAACCACAGCAGTAGGTCCACAGGTACAGTGACTGAGGAGGAGTTGGAGACTAATCCCAGTACAGCTAAGACCAACACAAAAGAGGGTACTGAACACAATGGCCTGGCAGTATGAAGTGTGCTGATTTTAATATGAGGAATTTGTTTGTTTGAAAAAATATTTCGATGTTGCTGCATGTCAAAAAATAGGAAAAGATAATGGTTAATTGCCCACTGTGTCCTTCACTGGACCAGCTTGTCTCTCCAGGCAACAAAACTTGTTACTGTGGGTCAGAGAACTTCAGAATTCATACAACAGATTGGGAGGCCATTCAGCCCAATATGCGTCCATGAGCTCTCCAACTTGACAACTTGAAAATAGAGGGAATGATTGGAGCTAGACTGAGAGGAAGAGAAATTAACAGAGAGAAAAACAGTGAAGTGAGATAAACAGAGTGCAAAAAGGAGCGACAGAGTGAGTGAGAGCAAGGGGTGTCAGACGAATGTGATGTTAGATAAGGAGACAGCATGAGGGGAAATACACAGAAACTTTTCTTAGAAACTCTCACAGACTGTAAGCCCTTTGTCTGGTGCCATACCCTGTGAGCACCACGGTGATACTGGCTGTCATCCCAGATCATTTATCGCCAATAACATCCCAAAGCTGAGTTGCTGACAGCTAAACACAATCCAATAGACTAATAGACTGGTTCCAGGGAGAAGGTAGATTTATTTAAATATTCTGAGCCAACAGGAGATTGTAGCCCCTCTAGACACTGCGTGAGAGGCAGGGTGGAATCTCAGTGAAGGGAATCACTGGCAGAGGGGAAATCAGGATCTCAGCTGTGGGTCAAATAATGATTGATAAAGTTTGCATACCACTTCCATAGTTTTGTAATTGACATTGCAATTCATATAGCTCTACATAGTCAGTGTATTTTAACAATATTGCCTTTTTGCAGCTTTCATATTTCGGTATGTACAGAAAAGCTTTATTATCCTTGTATTTTGTGTTGAAGAAAGGACCTGCTCCGATGGCACAGTCGTCATCTGAACTGTGCTGGGACCAGAATCCGAGTGAATCCTAACCAAGGATGTAGACAGAGCTTTAAACTGATTGGGTGTGTGTGTGTGTGTGTGTGTGTGTGTGTGTGTGTGTGTGTGTGTGTGTGTGTGTGTGTGTGTGTGTGTGTGTGTGTGTGTGTGTCCGTCCAGCACGTACACAAATAGGATTGAGCATCTGGAAATGTTTAACATATCAAACTTCATGCGCACTGCACAAATGAATGACAATGAGAAGAGGGACGGTTAATGCAGGACTGAAGGGGTTACAACTGAATGCATGCTGTAGAAGGAATAAGGTAAATTACCTTGTGGTGCAGAATCAAATCGGCAGGTATGCAGCGATGGGTATTACGGAGATGTGGCTGCAAGGGGATCTGAATATTTAAGGATATTTATCCTATCGAAAAGATAGGCAGGTGGGCAGAGGGAGTGGATTTGCATTATTAGTAAGAAATGATATTAAAACGGTAGTAAGAAAGGAAGTAAGGTCAGATGGTGTAGAATCTTCGTGGGTGGAATTGAGGAACCACAAAGGTAAGACAACCACAGTTGAAGTCTTGTACAGGACTCCAAAGAGTAGTCAGGAGCTGGGGCACAAGATACACCAGGAGAAAGAAAAGGTGTGTAGGAAAGCAAAGGACAGTAATCATGGGTGATTTCAGTATGCAGGGGAACTGGGAACATTAGATTGGTAATCGTTTGCAAGAAAAGGAATGTTTGGAGTATTTATGAGATGGTTTTTTTGGAGCAAATTCTGGTGGAGCTCACTCGGGTACAGACGATACTGGATTTAATGATGCAGGATTCATAAGGGAGATTAGGGTGAAGGTAAACTTTGGAAGCAATGATCAGAACATGATTGATTTTATTCTGCAATTCGAGAGAGAAGATAGAATCAGAGGGAACAGTATTTCAACTGACTAAAGGCAACTACAGAGGCATAAGGGAGATGTTGGGTAGGATTGACTGGGAGAGGGGTCAAGCATGAAAGGCAGGGGAACAGCAATGGCAGCAGATTCCAAGATTAATTCAGGAGACACAGCAGAGATTCTGGCCGAGGAATAGAGGCATGGTACAGGGAGGATGAGGCAGCCAGGGCTGACGAGGGAAGTCAGGGATTGCATACAAGCAAAAGAGCAAGCGTATAATGTGGTGAGGGGCAGTGGGAAACTAGCGAATTGGAAAACATGTAAAGACTATCAGAGGGCAAATAAAAGAGAAGATGAGATATGGGAGTAAGTTAACCAGTAATATAAAGGAGACTGTAAGAGATTCTTTAGATATATAAAGTGCAAAAGAGAGGAACAAGTGAATATGGACCACTGGAAAATGATGCTGGAGAGACAGTAGTGGAAAACAAAGAAAACAATGAGGAACTTTGCATCATTGTTCATGTTGGAAGACACGAGTAATTTCCCAACAACTGAAGAGAGTGAGAGGGCAGAGCTGAGTATGGTGGACATCACCAAGAAGAACATGCTAGAAAACTGAATGGCCTGAATTTAGATAAATCACCTGAACCATATGGACAAATCTGCAATTTGAGAGGGAGAGGGTACAGTCGGAAGTGAAAGTACTTCTGTTGAATCAAGGGAACTATGGAGCTTTGAGGGAGGAGCTAGCCAAAGTTCAATGGTGCAATACCTTAGCAGGGATGACTGTGGAGGAACAATGGCGGATATTTCTGTGTATAATGCAGAAGTTGCAGTATCAGTTCATTCCTAAAAGGAAGAAAGATCCCAGGAGGAGGCATGGGCGGCCGTGGCTGACGAGGGAAGTTATGAAACATATAAAGTTAAAAAAGAAGAAGTATAAAACAGCAAAGATAAGTGGGAAAACTGAGGACTGGGAAGCTTTTAAAGAGCAACAGAGGATTACTAAGAAGGACATACGCAGAGGACAAATGAGGTACGAAGGTAAACTTGCCAATAATATAAAGGCGGATATTAAAAGTTTTTTTAAGTATATGCAAGGCAAAAAAAATGGTTACGACTCAAATTGGGCCCTTGAAGACAGAAACAGGGGAATATATTACGGGGAACAAAGAAATGGCAGAAGAATTAAATGGGTACTTCAGATCTGTGTTCACTGGGGAAGGCACAAGCAATCTCCCTGAGGTAACAGTGGCTGAGGGACCTGAACTTAAGGGAATCTATATTTGCCAGGATTTGGTGTTGGAGAGACTGTTAGGTCTAAAGTTTAATAAGTCTCCGGAGCCTGATGGTCTACATCCCAGGGTACTGAAGGAGGTGGCTCGGGAAATCATGGATGCATTGGGGATTATTTTCCAGAGTTCGATAGATTCGGGATCAGTTCTTGCGGATTGAAGGGTGGTTTATGTTGCACCACTTTTTATATAAGGTGGGAGAGAGAAAACAGGAAATTATAGATCAGTTAGTCTGACCTCAGTGTTGGGAAAGATGCTGGAGTCTATTGTAACGTATAAAATCACGGCACATCTGGATAGTAGAAACAGGATAGGACAGAGTCAGCATGGATTTATGAAGGGGAAATCTTGCTTGACTAACCTTCTTGATTTTTTTGAGGATGTAACTCTGAAGATGGACGAAGGAGATCCAGTAGATGAAGTGTACCTGGACTTTCAGAAAGCTTTTGATAAAGTCTCACACAGGAGGTTAGTGGGTAAAATTAAGGCGCATGGTACTGGGCGCAAAGTACTAGACTGGACTGAAAATTGGTTGGCTGACAGGTAGTGATAAACAGCTCCATTTCGGAATGGCAGGCAGTGACCAGTGGGGTACTGCAAGGATCCGTGCTGGGACCGCAGCTTTTTACAATATATGTTAATGATATAGAAGATGGCATCAGCCATAACATGAACAAATTTTCTGATGATACAAAGCTGGGTGGCAGGGTTAAATGTGCTGAGGATGTTAGGAAATTGCAGGGTGACCTGGACAAGTTAGGAGAGTGGGCAGATGCATGGCAGTTGCAGTTAATGTTGATAAATGTATGGTTATCCACTTTGGTGGCAAGAACAGGAAAGCAGATTACTACCTCAATGGAATCAATTTAGGTAAAGGGGCAGAACAGAGGGATATGGGTGTACTTGTACACCAGTCAATGAAGGCAAGCATGCAGAAACAGCAGGTAGTGAAGAAGGCTAATAGCATGCTGGCCTTCATAACAAGTGGAATTGAATATAGAAGCAAAGAGGTGCTTCTGCAGCTGTACAGGGCCCTGGTGAGACCATACGTGGAGTACTGTGTGCAGTTCTGGTCTCCAAATTTGAGGAAAGGCATTCTGGCTATTGAGGGAGTGCAGCGTAGGTTCACAAGCTTAATTCCTGGAATGGCGGGATTACCTTAGACTGAAAGACTGAAGCGACTGGGCTTGTATACCCTTGAGATTAGAAGACTGAGAGGGGATCTGATTGAGACATATAAGATTATGAAAAAGGATTGGACACTCTGGCAGCAGGAAACATGTTTCCGCTGATGGGTGAGTGCCGAACCAGAAGACACAGCTTCAAAATACGGGGTAGACCATTTAGGACAGAGATGAGGAGAAGCGTCTTCACCCAGAGAGTGCTGGCTGTGCGGAATGCTCTTGCCCAGAGGTCTGGATTCATTTAAGAAAATGTTGGACAGAGCTCTCAAAGATAGTGGAATCAAGGTTATGGAGATAAGTCATGAAGAAGATACTAATTAGGAATGATCAGCCATGATCATATTGAATGGCGGTGCAGGCTCAAAGGGCTGAATGGCCTACTCCTGCACCTATTGTCTATTGTCTATTACACCCCAGCATTGTAAGGGAGATAGCTGAAGAGGTAGTGAAAGTGAAAGTGGTAATCTTTCAGGAATGACTAAACTCAGGAAAGGCTGGAAAATTGCTAACATGATACTCCATTTAATAAGGGAATTAGGGAGAAGATGGAAAATTACAGACACACCTAAAATTACTGACGAATCATTAGCCTAACCTTGGTTGTGGTTGACATTCTGGAATCCATCGTGAAGGATGGGATTTCTGAATACTTGCAAGTATTTAGTAAAATAGTGCCAAGTCAGCATTGTTTCATCAATGGGAGGTCATGCCTGACGAACCTGCTGGAATACTTTGGTGGAGTAACGAGCAGATTTGACCAAGGAGAGCCAGTAGATGTTATCCACCTGCTTCTCTAAATTCCATTGATAAGGTGCCATGCAGGAGGCTATTGAGAAAGATTAGGGCCCCAGGTGTTACAGGCAAGGTGCTAGCTCCCATAGATACATGGCTGTCTGACGGAAAGCAGAGAGTGGGGATAAAAGTGTCCTTCTCAGGATGACATCCAGTGACAAGGGGTGTTCCTCAAGACTCAGTGTTGGGACCACAACAATTCCCTTTGTGCCTTAATGGTCTACATGAAGGAACTGAGGTCATTCTGACTAAGTTTTCAAACAGTGCAAAGATGAATAGAGGGATAGGTAGCATCAAAGAGGTGGTTCGGCTGCAGGAGCGTGCAGTAGCACCGTCTAGCACCCCTCTGATGCTCGCCTTCCAGACCACCAACCTCAGGATACAACGCATCATCCTCCGCCATTTCTGCCACCGACAGTCAGACCACACCACCAGAGATATACTTCCCTTCCCACCCCTATCAGCATTCTGCAGAGACCACTCCCTTCACGACTCCCTCATTGGGTTCACGTGTCTCCCCCTCCCACACCCCAACAAACCACCTTCCACTCCCGGCACCGTCCCTTGCCATTGCAAGAGGTATGAAACCTGTGTCAACAACTTCCTTCTCACCTCAATCCAAGGCCCAAAAGATCCTTCCACATCAGGCAGAGAATATTCTGTGCATCCAAACACATCATCTACTCTGTCCATTGCTCCTGGTCTCCTCTACATTGGAGAGACAGGATGTCAACCTGCAGAACGGTTCAGCGAACACTCTCTGCCACACATTCAACAACCCCACTTCCCTGTGGCTGAATACTTCGCCTCCCCCTACCACTCTTCAAAGGACATGCAAGTTCTTGGCTTCCTCCAATGCCACATTCTATCCACAATTCTTCTGTAGGAAGAGCGCGTCGTCTTCCACCTTGGAACCCTTCAACCACATGGTATCCAGCGCAATGCCACCAGTTACCTCATCTCCCCTCCCTCCACCTTATCCCAGACCTAACCCTCCAACTGAGCACCGCCTGTTGAACAGTCCTACCCGTCTATCTTGCTTCCCATTTATCCACTCCACCTTCCACTCTCACCACTCACCTCCATTTAGCCATCGCCTTCCAAGCAACCTTCCTCCCACCCCCTCCCATTCATCTCTCAACCCCTTTCCGCCCACCCACTTAATTCCTGATAAAGGCTTTTTGACTGAAACGTCGAATATCCTGTTCCTCAGAGTCCGCCTGACTGGCTGTGCTTTTCTCGCTCCACACTGTTTGACTCTGATCTCCAGCATCTGCGGTCCTCACTTTCTCCTGTTAGGGGAGTGAGCAAAGAAGTGGCAGGTGGAGTATAACGTGGGCAAGTGTGAGGTCATGCAGTTTGCCAGGAAAAATGAAGGTATGGACTATTTTCTAAATAACTAGCAAGTTCAGAAGACTCCGGGGAGGGGTGGGGGAGCGTTGCTAGTCCAAGGATCTTGAAATGTAAACCTGCAGGTTGTCAGCAGTTGGGAAGGCAAATAAAATGATTCCATTTATTTCAAGAAGACTTGAATATAAATACAGGGATGTACTACTGAGGCTCTATAAGATTTTGGTCAGGCTACATTTGGATTATTGTGCACTGTTTTGGGTCCCATATCTCAGGAAGGATGTACTGACCCTGGAGCATTTTCCGATAAGATTCACAAAAGTGGTCCCAGGAATGAAAAACTTAACATATGAAGAACATCTGAGGGCTCTGGGTCTATATTGGATAGAGTTCAGAAGGATGTTAGGAGGTCTAATTGAAACTTACAGAATATTGAATGACCTGGAGAGGGTGGATTTTGGGAAGATATTTCCAATGGAGGGGAGACTAGGACCCGAGGGGACAGAGTAAAGAGAAGACCTTTTCAAACACAGATAAAGACGAACCTCTTCAGCCAGAGAGTGGTGAATCTAGGGAATTCACTGCTACTGAAGGCTGTCGAGGACAGGTCATTGAGTATATTTAAGAGTAAGACAAATAGGTTCTTGATTGTAAAGGAGATGACTGGTTACAGATAGAAATCGGAAGAATGGTGTTGAGAAGCTTAACAGCCATCATTGAATGGCGGAGCAGGCCCAATGGGCTGAATGGCCAAATTTGTGCTCCAATGTCTTCTGGTGGTATGGTTAATATTGGCTCTCTTCATTCCACATTGGAGATGTATCCTGGAATTTGATTTTCTTATGATTTATAAAGAGTAACATCCCAATATTGATGACTGGGAAATATCATGTTCCCTCCCTCCAGTCTCTGCAGCCATGCCCCAAATAATGTAATACACTGAAATTGAAAACCAATGAATGTTACTTAATCACAGTTGATTGACATCAACAACATTAACAGCGCGACACTCACCTGCCCTCTCTGATCCTCGACTAACCATCTTAAATTTGTGTCACATCATATTCTCTGTTAATATATCCATGCCATTTGTCTATTATAACTCATGTTGTCGTAGGCACATTTGCCTGTCAGGTTATGGACTAGAAACGTTCTCTCCATATTTTACTGACATTATAATCACTGATCAGTAGTTACAGTTTGTATGTTTCCATTTATAAACGGAGAAATTTGTTTATGTTCTGACAATCGTTTGACATTACTCCCACATCCAAGGCAGATTGAATGATTATACACAATCAATCTACCATCTCCAATATTCCTTCACTTGGCCACCCGCACGTATCCCAAGCTAAATGAATACATTTTAAACGTTATTTTGAATTTTAATAAAATCAATATTGAACTCAAAGGGGTTAAATGGAGCTATTTGTTCAGTGACTGTGATTAATGTCAATCTCCGTGGATCCTAATTATCCCAGTGGAGAGTTTCCATCGTTGAAAGATAAATGGGCTCTGTTCAATGTGCTATCCCATAGTGTGAGTAGGAGCATCACTAACAGCACTAACAGGGATCAGCAGCTCGAGAGAGAGAGGGGGAGGAGAGATCAGAATCTGAGAACATTAGACAGGAGCGTTACAATAATTGTTCATAATCTGAGGACCATGAATTGGAATGTTCTAACAATGGATCAGAATCAGAATCTGAGAATATTAGACTGGAATGTTCCAACAATGAATCAGAATCTGAGAACATTAGACTGGAATGTTCCAACAATGGACAGGAGTTTATCCTCGGGTCTTTACTGGCTTTCTCAGCCTCGGATATCATTAGCATATCGGATCCTGGATATCCTTTGGATTATTCAAGGTGGTTACTATCCCATCCTTGCAATAGTTGGTGTTCCTGGTAAGTCTTTACATTTGTCTACTAAACAGGGTTGAATTGAATTTCTGCTCATGATATCTAGATTTTGGAAAGTGCAAATCAATATCTTCAGTTCCAAACAAAACATTATTTCCTTATATACTATAACTATCAAACTAAGATTTATATATTATTCACTGATATGCGAGAAGGAACCAGACTCTTCTCAAACTCCATAATCTATTTTGCCCTTCACAGGTTTACATCTCCAACTCCTCCCCACTCACCAATCCTGTCCAATACAACCCCCGTGATATCCCAGTCTCGACCTCAGTCTCAGTGCAATATCTGAATAAACCATTTGTGCCTTTGTTCAATCCGGATGCAACAGTTTTACGTTCCTTGTAATCACATGTATGTCACTAAATAATTGCTCTTGAGAATGTTTAACTTGTTCTCTGCACATAACGGAAGACAGTTTATGGTGGTCAAGCCATTGACTCAAAATCTAGAGCCAGAGAATAATGGTCTGTTGATATCGCATGACGGAAATTGGGGAGTTTAAAAGCAACCATTATCATTTGTTATGAAAACCAATCTGCTAACCTCAAGTACTTTGGGGAAGTCAATGTGTCATGCTTCCCTCGTCAGGTTTCCGTGTAACTTCTGTGATGAACACGTGGAAGTACTGTACCTTTGAGAGAATGAAAAACCAACAATAACTACCTGACAGCACCAAGAGTTCTGAAAAATAGATATAATGTAACATTCGGTCGAACAACCCGATTAGCTCATTGTCTCGAAACAAATTCAACTGTAACAAGTTTTAAATTATACCCCAAAACACCCATCTCCAACCAAGTTTTAATTTTTTTATATTGACAATCGTAACAGCCAATGATACAATCCAGCAGTTTGTCCGTACAAGACTATGGAAAATTGAACAGTTGAGAGGAGAACTGCCAAGCTACCAGCATGCAAAGACTGCCTGAAAAAATAGCTCTCATATAGGTACCTTTATTGATTAGTAACTGGTGAAGCAGAGTCCCCAAGAAGAAATGAAGACAGGAATATGGAGAAGAACCGAAAGCTTCCTGGTTGTTTGTTTTGTAAATCTTAATTAGGAGTTTTATCAGACTAGTATTGTGGAGGGGGAAGCTAAATGATAGGTTAGAGGAAGAAGTTGTAAATAGTCGTTCGTTTATTATTCTCTGTTATACTTTAAGAAGTAAAGTTGCTCATTTTTACTTTAAATAGATTTGGACTCTAGAATTATCACAGATTACAGCATGGGATAAATCTTTTCTCTGTTGCTGGTTTAATTAAACAGGAAGACTTATCCTGTGTTGTAACACTATGAACCCATAGTTTTACTATTTACGGTACTGTGGAACAGCTGACCCAGCCACTCAGTTCAAGATCTGCATAAGATGCTGCCCTGACCAGGGCTTGGTACATCCTGTGAGAGAAGAATAAAGGTAAAGATAGCTCCCTTTCTCTGCCTGTTTTCAGTATTGCTACATCTGATTTCCATTCAGGTACGTGATCATCCCCTATTTTAGGTGTATACAATCTCATTGCAATTCTCCCTGAGAGTGATGCACATCTCCACAGGTATCTCTGGTGCTGACTTTATTGATGCTGACGTACAGATCTCAGGCACTTATAAATTCCATGTCAGTCGTTGTGCATAGAGAAGGAATGGCTTTTTGTGGCACATGAAATAAATGGCGATGTCTAACTGAGAGAAAATATGTTTTTTGACAATCCCTGAGAGTGTTGTTGAGGCTGTATTTGGGGCATTGTGGATAGACTTTCTCTCAAGTTTCACCAGACTAATCCCTGGGATGTTGGCACTATGAGCAGTGAGTGAGTGAGAGAATAAGAGGTGATTGCATTGAACCTTCAGGGGGATGGACAATCACTCATGATGTTCTAAACAGACAATGATACAGTGATAAGTTCCATGGCTTTTTTAAAACTCAGATTACATGATTCTCGATAGTTTAAGAGCCTCTGAGAACGTTCCACCCAACCACCCCGACTCCCTATTTCAACTGAGACAGAGAGAGAAAGAGAGGAGAAAGAGAGGAGAGATAGAGAGATATAGAGAGAGAGAGAGAGAGGCTCCGGCTTTTAAAAAAACTCTCACAACATTAATACAGTTCAACTGGTGCGTGATCCTACAATGCATGTCACGTTATCCATATTCCCGACAGCAGCAACTATAGATTCATTATAAAAGAGTTAACTCTTTCCAGAATTACTGAGAGAAGGAAAGTATTTTTACACGACAGGAAAGAAACGGAGATGTCTCAGCGGAAAAAGAGTTATTGTGATCATCGCTGAGAGTGTTGTTGAAGCAGCATTTGGGACATTGTGGACAGACTTTCTCTCCTTTATAAGGAATGATCGCCTTGCCACAGAGAGTGTGCAATGGAGTTTCACCAGACTAATCCCTGGGATTATGGTACCATGCCGAGACACTGAAGATTAATCTCTGGCGTTGTGAGAGAATGAGAGGCGATTATACTGAAACTTGAGGGGGAAGGACAGTCACTCACGATATTCTAAATAGACACTGATACAGTGAAATATTCCATGGCTTCTTTTTTACTCGGGTTGCATGATTTTCGATAGTTTAAGAGCCTCTGAGAATATTCCCCTCACTCCATACCCAATCCCCGTGTCGCATGAGAGAGACTGAGGGCCAGTCGTTTAATAAACTCTCCCCACATTAATACAGTGCATTTGGTGTATGGTCCTGCACTGAAAGTCTCATTATCCGCAATCCCTACAGCAGCCACAATGCGTTCATAATAAAATAGTTAACTATTCCCACCAGATTCTGACTTCCATGGAGACGGTGGATGTGTCTTCTCGGCGATGGAAGATGCCTCCTTGAGACTTGGCACAAATTATTTGGCTTCCCTCCTCATTGCCAGCAAACTATGTTAAAGCAGCACACGTTCTACAGCAACGGAACCATGATTAACATCATGGAGTCCTCTATCAGTGCAGTCTCGGTTTCATTGGTTTGTCATGTTAGAATATCAGTGACCCCCTCTTGTTCCTGTGTAACTGTCTCAGAGGGATGAATAGCCTCCTCCTGGTCTCATGGAACAGGTTTAAGGGTCTGATTGGGCTCTGCCTGTTCCTGTTTAACGGCTCGACGCACTGAACAGACCACTCTTCTTCCTGTGTAACAGGCAGGAGTATTGAATGTGCTGTCACTCTTCCTGTTCCTGAATGTTAGCCCATACCTGTGTGCAACCAGCTGGAGATGCTGAATTAGCTTTTTTAACTGTGGAAATGTGCAGTGTCTGGCCGTGGTGTTACATAAATGTAACCGACACTTGAACAGCACAAACCGGAATGCTGTCTGGGTCTCGCTGCACATGGACACAGAATGGTTCAGGAGCTGATGGGGGACAAAATGTTCTGAACATTCTGTGATGTTCAGTCATCATTCCTACTTCAGATCTTATGATGGGAAAATACATTGATGGACAAGCTGAAGATGTTTGTGTTGAGGAGGCTAACCTGAGGATCTCCTGCAGAGATGTACTGGGACTGAGAGGGTTGTTGACGACTGACCCCAAACCTCTTTATTTGTGTTCTGAAAGATCCCGTCCAGTGGGAAGGTTACATCTGATCCACATTGAGCTCAAATAAGTAGGTGGTCCCGTTGCCATCCTAAGACAAACGCAGCCTTGGTTTCAAAACCATTCGCTCTTTCCTGAGTCCCTGTGTTCAACCCTTGTTCATATCAATAGGTGTTGGTGTATGTGTAGGGAGGGCTTTTCTCTCACAGAAGGTAATCACTGTCAGGAATGATCTGGGCTATAGAGCTAGGGGAGCTATATCACGGAAAGCATTTAAGGAGGTGGTAGATGGATTTTTGACTTGTCAGAGAGCTAAGGGGTGAAGAATTGGGCATTAAAGAGGAGTTAATGTCAACAGTAGATCAGCAATGATGTTATACAATGGCTTGATCATTCGAATTATCTGATCCTGTTCCTTTTGTCCTCATATTCAGTAATTGCAAAGTTAATGGCTTTAATCTTCCTGAATGTTATTTTATTAAACGTTGCAATCAGAGAGAGTAAGGTATTTTGTGAGTCATCTCGAGTTGAGGTATGGGGACTGTATTCACCGTGAATCTGGGTCTATAATATCACCAACAAATGAACCACAAGTTGCAGAGAGGAACCACGATGTAAAGAGACTAGAGATGTCTTTCGAACCAAATAATATTTTCCAACAGACACCAAACCATGTACGATAGTCTTGAGGGACTGAATGAGATTCTATGTTACTGTTGAGCAGGTATTTGGAGCAAGTGGCCTCGATCTGTTCCTTGCTGGAGCTGTGAGGAGCTGAATAGAACATAGCAACACAGGACTGAGCAGCAGGAGTGGGCCATTAACGATTTTGTCACCACTCATGTGGTTTTGGTCTCAGCAGCACGTTTCTGTCTTTTTATCATTTTACTACATACAAAAACAACTTTGAATAAATGCAAACATCCAGGCACCACAATCCTCTGGGGAAGGGAATTTCCACTTGAACAGCCCTTTGAGAATTTCTCATTTGTGTTCCAACAAATGTTGGAGGGTCACTATGTCCTTTTCCAGTCCCACTCCTCCACTGGTTACACCCATCTTAAATGCAGCCAATTTAGTGATGTGGCCAATGACATAGGTCGCAAAGTAGGCCATTTTCTCGAAAAATGTGAGAAACAGAAAGTTGAACTCATCACAAATGGTAAAATGATAGAGTGCTCTAAATGTTATTCTACCTTTGAAGTTGCACTGCTCACACAAGTTACTGGGAGTGAGATTTATTTCTGGAACATTGGGATTTGGCTGAATTCCCTTTGTTTCAGGCAATGGAGAGATTCCAGTGAATCCTCACCAGGAATCCTTCACAAATGGTAAAGATGACGCCAGGATTTTATGATCTCACACTTTGCTATGGGGCGGAACAAAGTAAGAGAGAGGGATCAATCGACTGCTGCCTCTCAGACAGGGAACATTTTTATCTCTCTCTGTGTTGGAACATGCAATTTTGTCACTGAACACCAAACTGGACCATGTGCGATCTCCTGGAACATTCTCTGGAGAACCTGATTATGGATTATATGCAGGTGTGTCATTGCTCTTGTTGTACACAATTCCTTCCAATCGCAAACAAATGTTCCCACTTTATAATTTGAAGACATGCTTACACGTGTCTGTGTAATTTGTAAAGATTGGTAGGTGTCTTCATAGTCTGTGTGTTAATGTCAATGCATCTTTTTCTTAAAGTTTATTCTCTAGCTTTAGTCTCCCTGACAGGAGATAATATGCATCCAGCTGATACACTTTTCAGAAAGTCATGGATGGTTCAATACTATTTCTCAGCTAAGATCAAAACTGCTAATCCCCCATAACAACAGGCCGACATTCCAGGAATGAGTAAAGGGAAACCTCTTTGAAAATCTTCGAAAATAATTATATCTTTTTATTTTAGTGTTAGGGGATCAATCCTGCTCACAGTACATCGGGTGGCGTCTCAGCAATGCCCTGTACAGATGCAGTAAAACATTCCTGCAATTAAACCTGATACATTTTGCCAAAAACAGCATCATTCCACTTACCTTCCAAATCACTTGCTCCATCCTACTTCATATGATTCATGTCGCAAGAACATGGAAACCTCCTGTATCATAGAGTTCGGCAATCTCTCTCCATTTAAATTATTTACAATTGTTTCAACCTTCATGCCAAAATTGACAACTTACATTGTTATTTATGCTGAAGGTTTGCTCACTAACCTTCCCTGCCTGTCTCACATTGCAGACTCACTATCTCCATTTGACGACACATTGAATGACCATCTTAGTGTACGAGCTAATTGAGCTCCAAGCCATTCCCTCTCCTTCCTCCAGGTCTTTGATACAGATTGTTGATCATTGATGATCCCACAGTTATCCCTGAGGAACTCCATCAGTTACAGTTTTGCAACCTGAAAATAAACATTTATCTCTATTCTCTATTTCCTGTTAGCGACAGCTTCACTGTTCCTGTGTAGCGGCTCAGGTGGGTTGAATGGCCTCCTCCTGGACTGTTTAGTGTACTTCATTCTATATTCCTGTGTAATTCCTTACAGTGGCGGAATGGTCTCCTCCTATGTCATTGTAATGATCCTGTCTGACTGAATGGAGTGGTCCCCAACCCTGTCACAGCCTCGAGGGTGGATTATGGGAAAACACATGGGGTAGGGGCAGAAGTTGCCCATTCGGCTGCACCATTCAGAATGTTCATGGCTGATCGGAGTGTGTCTGACCATCCATTTTCTGTCTGTTCCCAATAAACACTGACTCTTCTGTCCAGGTAAGATGAGTCGAGCTCAGCCTTGAATATCTTCAATAACCGAGTCTTCACTGCTCACTGAGGATGAGAACACCACAGCAGCACAACACTAAAGTGAAAGGGACGTCCTTATTTCATTGTGGGACTGTTATTTTAAAGCTGTATTAACTGAATATCAAATCAACATCTCTTTTCAGACATAAGAACAGAATAATTAGGAATAATTAGGAACATAATCCATTCTGGACTCCAAATCTATCCCACATTCCCACTGACCCTTTCCAATCAAATATGTATCGCACCCAGCCTCTGCTGCTGTCTCAGGAAGAGAATGCCTGATAGCATAATACCGCAGGAGCATTAAAGAAATGAGGCTAGTCAGCCGATCGAGTTGGGAAATTCCGTTCAATTATTTCTTATGTGCACCTCGACCTCATTCTTCTGCCTTTTCCCTGGAATCCTTGATCTCCTTACAAATCAAAAACATACCGATTTGTGTCTTAATGACACTAGTGTCTGTGCCTCTGTGTATTTGTATGCGAGTGACTGTGAATGTGTCTGTGTGTGTCTGTATGTGTTTGTTTGCCCGTGTGTGCGTGTGTGTGTTCATGTGCTTGTTATCTATGTGTTTGCGTGTCTACATCTGTCTGTGTTTCAGACTGTGTTTCTATCTGTATTTATGTCGATTTGTATGTGACTGTGTATGTATTTGTGTGTTTATACGTGAATGTATACCTATCTCCTTGTAAGTATTGTGTGTGTTCGTCTGTGTATTTCTGTGTCTGCGTCTCTGTGCAGGGAGGTATCTGTGGGGTTTTTTTTGGAAGTGAAAGGACTGTTTTGGAACTGCCAGTGGGTTTAAACTGAGAATTGTCTTTCAATTGCTCCTTAACTGGTCAGTAGGACGTGGATGTTTCGGATACTCCACATGAGGCGTCCTGGTCCTCTCCAGCTCTTTAAGAGTCCTCCCCATATGGCGGTGGGACGGGAGTGAGGGAACGGATATCGGGCACTACATTACCCAGCCTGGCCCATTCTATCCTATTCCAGGCTGTTTCTCCTGGAATGGGAGAAAGGGATGGAGGGAGAGTGGGAATGGGTGACCCTGCTGTTTTTGCTGGTGCAGGTGGGGGGAGATGTGAGGTGTCTGGAATGAGTCAGTCGACAGTTTTGAATCCATATAGTATTATTAGTTGCTGAATTCAATAGTGATAGTGGGAGTGCCTGAGCATTATTTGGAGACAGAGCGCGAACCTTGTTCGGTGTTAGGTGCCATAACAGATACACAGTGAGTGTGAGGGAGCAGAGAGTATACGGTAACTCTTATCCAAATAGAGCGTGGAAGATATTTTTGCTTGTCCAGTATTGTGGGACACTTCTTCAGATCATCTCAGCGTCGAGGTGAGCCTCCCTGAATGTCTTGTCCAGGTCTATCACTAATAACGACACAGACCTGTCCCTCAGGTTCTAAAGAAACAGTTTAGTTAGAGTTTACAGATAGCAAGGAGAAGCAAATATTGGTGTGTTATATATCGAATCCAAAACGGTAGCAGAAAATCTGAGCATCATATGTTCTGGAAATTAGACAGACAAGTATTGTGGATACCGCAGTCTTATTGGATGGTCTCAAGTTGTATCTAAGCTACGTTAACTAAGTGAAAGCTGAAAAATAAGTTCCGTAAGTGTATATGAGGTGGGTTGAAGAGTATGTTGTGAAGCAAACTAGAGAGCAGGTTATTTCGGATTTGATTTTGTGTGGTCAGAAGGACGAATTATTAACATTGGTCTGAAGCAGCTTTTAAGGAATAATGGCATTTATAAGGTGTATTTTACAAAGTGTCTGCATACAATATAGAATGCTTGAATATTCTAGACAAACATCATGGAAGACTGGAGGCTAGAGTGTCAAGATATCTTCAGTGAATTTGGAAAGTACAATATAACATTCAGTGGGAGACAAGCAATGGTTGTTAGAGTCATAGAATCCGACAGCACAGAGACAGGCCCATCAGCCCAAACTGGTCCATTCCGACCAAAATGCCCATCCTCGCTAAACCCACATACCTGCCATTGTCCCGTATCTTTCTAATCCTTTACTATCCATGTATTTGTTCAAATGCCTTTTAAGTGTTGTTAATGTATCTGCCTCAACCACTTCTCATTCCATATGCATACCAGCCCCTGTGTTAAAAAGTTGTTCCTCAGGTTCCCTTTTATTTTTTCCCCCTGACCTTAAACTGATGCCCTCTAGTCTGTGATTGCCCAACCCTGGGAAAAAGACTGGGTGCATTCACTCTATCCATGCCTGACATGATCTTATAAACTTCGATATGATCCTCCCTCAGTCTCATGCATACAAAAGTAATAAGTCCTAGCTTGTCCAACCTCTTTCTATAACTCAGACCATTGAGACCTTGGCAACATACTTGTATTTTTTTCCACACTCTTTCCAGTATAATGACATCCTTACTATAGCAAAGTGAACAACACTGATCATAACGCTACCAATATGGCCTCACCAGCATCCTGGATAACTGCAACATAACTCCTTAATTTCGATATTCAGTGATATAAACCGATTAAGGCCAGTGTGCCAAAAGCTTTCTTCACTGTCTACCTCTGAAACAACTTTCAGAGAACCACGCACCTGAATTCCAAGGTCCCTCTGTTCCCCTACAGGCCTTAGGACCCAACCATTCACCATGAAACTCCAACCTTGAGTTGACTTTCTAAAATGCAAGAACTTACACTAATCTATATTAAAATCCATTTGCCATTTCTCAACCCACTTCTCCAGCTGATCAAAGTACTGCTAAAATTACTGAAATTTCTGATAACCTTCTTCACTCTCCATGATTCCGCCTGCTTTAGTGCCGTCTTCAAACTTACAAATCATGCCTGTACATTCTCATGTAAATCATAGATATATGTAATATGTAGTGGTCCCAGCTTCAACCCCTGAGGCATTCCACTAGTCACAGGCCTTCAGTCTGACCAGCATGTTTCCAGTATTAATCTCTGCTTCCTACCATCAAGGCAATGTTGTAACTAATTTGCCAGCTCTCCCTCAATTCCATGTGATCTAACCTTCCAGAGCATCGGACAAAGTGGAACCTTATTGAAGGCCTTACTGCAATGCATCTAGACTACGTATTCCACCCAGACCTCCTCAAAGTTGCTGGTCACTTTATCAAAGAACTCCAACAAAATTGTGAGTCATGATCTCCCTTACACAAACTCCCGTGGGTGTCACTCTTTCCTTTTCTAGTCCCACTCCTCACTGCTAACAACAAATTTTAAATGTAATCAGGTTGGTTATATGGCCGATGATAAAGGTCTCAGACTGGGTCAGATTCAGTGATAAGAACAAGTCAGGCAGATTTCTTTAATCAGCCACAAGTTACTAACAGAACTAACGGAGGAATATGGTGGATCTGTGGGTAGCACGGCTGCCTCACATCACCAAGGAGCTGGGTAAAATTCCAACCTAGGGTGACCTTCTATTTGGAGTTTGAACATTCTCTCCAGGCCTGTGTGGGTTTCCTGCCACAGTCAAAGTATGTGCAGTTTAAAGTAGCTTGCCCATAGTGCCCAGGGATGTGTAGGTTAGATGGGTTAGTTATGGGAAATTCAGGGTTACATCGATGAGATTGGGGGCATGTCCAGGTGGGATGATGTTTGGTTGGTAAGTGTGGACTTAATGGGCGGAATGTCTTGCCTCCACACTGTAGAGGTTCTATGACAATGACAATAAATTTGGACGATACAAACACCCAGTGGATACATACTTAATCCACTCTTATCAACGTCTTGTATATTTCATTCTCATTCCAACAGTAACCTGTTAAAGCCTTCATAATATAAGCCCTTCACCCAAGAAATACGTGAAATGAAATATCTCTGAACTGCTTCCAATGTAATTATATCCTTTCTCAGATAAGGAGACACAAAAGACTAATCTCACACTCAGATCATAATGTTTATAATTGTTTTGTCAAAGTGCTGTGCGTCTTTGGAACACTCTTCCCCACAGAGCATTGGAGGCAGAGATACTGAATATTTTTGAGGCACAGATGGAAGGTTCATAAATAACAACAGAGTCAAGGATTATCGAAGAATGGGCAGCAATGTGCAGTGTGGGGGGAAATGTAGACAGTGGTATCAAATGACACGGCTTCAGACCCTGCAGGAATATAATGCAAAATGACATGATAATATTGATAAAACTTTAAGGGGGAATACTAGACGGCAGAGATCCAGAAGGTCTGCTTTGCTGGGCTCTGCATCAACACACGGGCAAAGTGGTTCTCTAACACACCCCATCCCAGCCATTTACTTAAAATTCAACACTAAAAGAGCGATAGAATCTTTACTGATCCCGATTTGTCAAAGGGCAATGACAAAACATGGGGAAAGGATCGAGTAAGTCCCAAAAAGTGGTGCACCCGTCAGAAGCATCGAGCATGCCTGAGGCTGTAGCTGCAACCCATTCTGCTCGTTCCATGGACCCAGTTACTCACCAGGTCTTGGTCACTGAGTTCACCAAGTTGCGCGAAATGATTGAAGCCCTGATTGATGAACAGTTCAGCCGTGGCTAGAGCCGCTCTCAGCCGTGCTCCAGAAACATGAGCAGCAACTTGACAGCCTTGGAAACAGAACAGACGATGCCAAGTGCTGAACTGAAGCGACAGAGACCGTGATCGATTCCTCTCAGGAGAGGATCCTCGCCCTTGAAAAACATGTCTGCACCTTAACTGAACAAGATGACGACCTCGAGAACAGGGGTAAGATGAAGAATATTCACATCGTCGGTTTGCTGAAGCGGACAGAAGGTGGTCAGCTGGTGAGTTTTTTTCAAGAACTGGCTGCAGTGATCCCTTCACTTCGAAACTGAGGAGGGACGGGTGAAGACTGAGACAGTTCATCGGTTTACGGCATGGAAGTCAGACTCAGACCAACGCCTTCATCCTGTCCTTGTTTGATTACATAGCTATGGGGACAAACAAAGACTGGTGGAAGCTTTCAGAACCCAGAGGAAAGATCTGATGGGTTTAATTCACCAGAGCTCGGGATTATGTACTTTCAGGACTTTTCAGCTGCGGTGATTCAGGAAAGCAAATCTTTTGATGTGATTAAGAGAAGAGTAAGGGGACTCTGGACTCAGTATTCCTTACGGTACCCAGCGGTGCCCTGCATTGATTTCAATGGATCCACGAACTCGCGTGACTCTCCAGCGAAAGCGAAAATGTTATGGACATTTTAATGTAAGCTGGATATTTAGATAATCATGTTTCTCCTAAAAAAATTTTGTTGGATTTTTCTGGTATTAACCAGTATTAAATTATAGCCGGGACTGGGTTGAGTACTCATTTTTAACTTCTTCATTAGTATTACTACTCTTTTTATCTTTCTTTGCTTGTGTCTGGGGTGCAGCTGAAGCTGGAGGGTGTTACAAAGGTAGTTGCGATGACTAAGTGCCAACCGAAGGGCAGTTCAAGCCCGATTTATGTTGTTAATTGCCCAGGATTCCATATTGGTAGCGGGCACAAGATAAAGTTTTGAGATATGTAAGCGTCCCCAGTAGGCGGTAAATTCCCCAATCGAGTGTGTTTGGCATTTTGGATTTTATTTCATTCTTTGTTTTTTTTTATGCGTTTAGCTTTGGAAAGTTTTGAGAGCTTTTTAGTTGTAGTAGTTTTAGGTGGTACAGTTTTTAGGCTCAATGAGTCTTTTTTTTCATTAATCATCAGGGATGCATAATTCGATGTGAAAAAACTAGAGATGTTGCTACAATGAGTTATGGATAATGATGTGCTTAAATGTTGTACCTGGAACATTAAGGGGAACCACCTGCCAGTCAAGAGGGAAACTGTACTTTCTAGTCTTCAAAAAGAGAGGGTGAATGTTGTCCAATTGCAGGAGATGCACCTTGATGGCAAGGAACATTTGACGTTAAAACAGGGCGGTTTGATCGGGTTTTTTTTTGTTCTCGTCTTTAATACAAGAAGTAGGGGAGAAGCCATCCTAGTGAAGAAGAATCTTCCATTTAAATTATTAGATTGCATTAGACAATCACGGGAGGATCATCATCCCCAAAGTCTTGAACTATGGGAAGTAATACAGTATTTTAAATGTTTATGGCTCCCCACCCCCGGTGCACAATCTTAAAACCCTGGTAGATGCATTTTCCAAATTAAGTTATCTTGCATAGTGGCACATAATTGTAGAAGGAGATTTCAACTGTCTTATGGACCCACGGTGGACAGAGTGTCCAAATGTCCCAAATACCCTCGTTATGATGTAAGCAATGAATGGATTTGTGTGCAGAATTAGAGCTTGTAGATGTTTGGAGGCAGATATGCCTCACAAGTAGGGATTTTATTTTCTCCTTTAACCCGCAGAAATGGCAGACGAGGGTTAATCTCTTCCCCATTCCTGCAACAATCTTAAATTCGGTGGCATCCTACACAATTGGGAATATTATCCCAACATTCCTGCCCAGAAGTAAGATCGAAATGACATAAGATTATGTTGTATGCAGATGAGGGTCTTATGATTTTGTCAAATCCCACAGTTTCGGCAGCTCACGTGATGTAATGCATTATTTCGTTTATCACCTTTTCGGGCTATAAAATTAATTTTACAAAGTTTGTGGCCATGCCTATGGGAGGTATCAGGGAAATACCTGATGTTGAAGGCAAACCCTGGTTTCCTTTTAAATGGCCACGGGGGTGATTTCCCTATTTCAGTATATTCTTTACATCCATCTTTGATCATTTATTTAACGTGAACTCTGTCCATTTGTTTGACAAAATTAAACAAGACCTTCAAAGATGGGATGCACTTCCAATATCCTGGCTAGGTCGGATAGCTGTTCTTCCAATGAATGTCCTTCCTTATTTGCTTCCTTTGATTAGATTAGACTTACAGTGTGGAAACAGGCCCTTCGGCCCAACAAGTCCACACCGACCCACCGAAGCGCAACCCACCCATACACCCCTTTTACCCCTTACCTAACACTACGGGCAATTTAGCTTGGCCAATTCACCTGACCCGCACATCTTTGTGACTGTGGGAGGAAACCCACGCAGACACGGGGAGAACGTGCAAACTCCACGCAGTCAGTCGCCTGAGTCGGGAATTGAACCCGGGTCTACAGGCGCTGTGAGGCAGCAGTGCTAACCACTGTGCCACCGTGCCGAACAAACAGATGTTTCCCAGACAGATATTTAGGATACTTAATGGCTGGTTTGCTTCTATTATTTGGCATCAATCAAATTACAACTACCCCACAGAGTGTGTGGAGTAGATCTCCCAGATTAAAAGCTATCAATTAAGCTCTTCATTATCCTATGTTAATGTCTGGGCCACTGAGGACTCGGTGTCAATACGGTTAGATTTTGAACCCTATCAGACAAAGTGAACCCTTATTAGTCTGTTGTTCTTAAGCAAAATGACAACATTTATGGAGTATTGTCATAACCCAATAATTATCAATAAAGTTAAAGTATGAATGCCAATATGTCAGGTCGAGGGCAATATAGCCAAAACTATGCTGTTTACCCCTATAATTGGTATAACAAGTTGTCAACCGGGGATAATGGATTCCATGTTTAAACTGTGGGAAGCCAGGGGTGCAACTTGCTTGAGTGATTTAGAATTAATAGAATCCTTACAGTGTGGAAACAAGCCCTTGGGCTCAACAAGTCGACTTCGACACACCCAGACCCATTCCCCTAGTATCCTTTATTTACCCTGACTAATGCTCCAACCTACACATCCCTGAACACTATGGGTGATTTATCAATAGCCAATTCATCTAACCTGCACATCTTTGGATCCTGGTGCTGTGAGCCTGCTGTGCTAGCTACTGAGCTACCACGTGTTATTTGAGGGAGAAAGAATGACATCATTTGATCAAATAACTCGTAAGTATGGACTACCTAGTAGAGACCTCTTCTGTTTTTTTTATCTTGATTTTTAAAAAAAATTACCTTTACCAGACTCTCACAGATCCGATAGAGAGAAGTGGGTGCTTATTGCTTAGAATACACTCGCTGCCAGTACCCTTTATCACTAGTTGGAGTGTGCCCCCTCAGACGAGACTGTGCAGCGTTGTGATGTCTGCGAGAAAGATAGCTGGGGGTTCAGAACACCTCGGAGAGATGGGCGGATATTTGTGAAAATGCTCGAAGGATTTTGATCTGTAATAGGACCCATTCCATGCAGTTGAAAATTCTTCATGGTGTCTATCTGACCCCAGACTGACTCTCAAAATGCGAAGTGGGATTATCTTCAGCCTGTCGTAAGTACAGAATGACTACAGACACTCTTACTCATTGCTTGTTGTCCTGCTACAGGCTTCATATATATTGGAGCACTGTGGTAGCTGTGATAGAGTAGATATTGGGGACTGAATTGGAGATGGACCCGGTTTTTCTTTTCCTGGGCCTGCTCAGGGTACCTTACACAGATGTACATGACGAAAAAATTATATCCTTACTTTCTGTGCTTGAAAACATGTTCTGTTGTGTTGGATGTCTGAAAGCCCTGGGTCTGTTGCGTCGTCGTAAGTTCTTCATGGAGAATATCCCTTTGGACTTTCTCACCGGTATGGTGCATCAAAAAAACTGAGATTTATATAAGACATGGCAGCCCTTTTTGGATTACCATGATGCAGGTTTATCTGTCACATTAAGAAGGGCTTTTATATAGCCATGACGATATTGTCTAATGAATCTAATATCCAGCAAGGAACAATTATGAACATAAAAATGCGTATCAGTTAATGCACTTGAAGAACGAGAGTTATCGTTTTGTTATGCTGAGGTGTACTATTTATTCATTACTTATTCTTTATTCTTGTTTTTCTTCTGTCCATTTTGTGCTTTTAACTTGTTTTGTATGTACATGCACACGAGTGTAATTTTGTTCAGTTTTTTGAGCTGTGTTGTTATTCGGTTATGATAATGTAAAAAATCTTTTCAATAAGATTACTTTTTAAAAAAATAAAACGCTAACATTGAAAGAATAGAGTCCCAAAGAACTCTCATTGGAGCGACCACTCATGCTGGTTTACCCTGAGGGTCACCACATCTCGGGTGATGGGGTGAGGTTGAGGTTGAGAGAGCGTCCTCTTCATGGTAACCCCTGTCAGTGTGAGGAACCTGCGCTGTTGGCTTCCCTCTACATCACAAACCTGCCATCCAACTAAGTGAGAGACAATGCAACTGTCACAGACAGAAACAGTCACAGGGAAAGGGCAAGAGGAACTTTCATAACAATGAAAATGGTACAATTCAGATAACGGTCAACAAAACGGCTGAGGGTAAAAACATTCTCTGCTCGAAATTATATTTTATAACAAGACGTGTTAAGAACCTGTCTTTGATTTAATATCATTAAGGTGAGTCAAGTGAAGTAACCAGAATTACTAAGTGTGAATGGCCATCTATAACCATAAAGTAATGTAGATTTTTTGTTTGGTCTGTGTAAAGCATGCTGACTATCGTATGAAAATATAAAGCAGATGGAATATATTGTTAGGAGAGTGCATTCCATGCGAAATACCCTTAAACAGGCACTTAAAGAAAACTTGGGTAAAAGTACTGGAGTGCCGTCTGGTCAATCATGATGGGTCGGAGAATTGGGCTGGTATTGAATGAGAGGGACACCATGGGGTGGGATGTGTAGCTAATGAGGTGAATTCGATACAATAGCACCACAAAGCTAGCTCAGCTTTGTACAGACAATCCCTTTGTCACACTTAACGAAAATGAAACTGAGACAAATTACTGATTTATACAGCTCAATGTGTCGAAGACTCTGCAGTCCTCCCTCCCAGTTACAAAGCTGCAGGACAAATGCTCATTCATAACTCTCCATCGCCTGAACTCATACTAATATACCGTTCACTCATAATTCTTCATAATACTGACCCGTATTGCATGATACTATCAAAATGTCTTCATTTCAGCATTCTGGAAACAGTGAACATATCTTTCCATGACATTTTTTCTCAGTCTCCCCTCTCTGTCTCTATCCCAAAACACAAGTATTTACTGTCATATAGTTCTACAGACGGAAACAGGCCCTTCTGCCCAGCTGTTCCATGCCGAACAAAATGTCCATCCACACTCATCCAATTTCTCTGCCCTTGCTTTGTATCCTTTAATATTTTCCTATCTGTGTACTTGTTCAAATGCCTTTTCAATGTTGTTATTGTACGCACCTCAACCATTTCCACTGTCAGCTCAGTCCATATGTGTACCATGCTCTCTGTAAAAAAGTTGCCCCTACGGGTTAATTTTTATTTTATTCCTCTCGAAGCATTGACGAATTTCCTCTAGTCCTCGATTCTCCAACCTTGCGGAAAAAAAAGAAGTATTCACCCTATACACTTCTTGTTGTGGTTCTGTTCGCCGAGCTGGGAATTGGTGTTGCAGACGTTTTGTCCACTGCCTAGGTGACATCCTCTGTACTTGGGGGTCTCCTGTGAAGCGCTTCTGTGATGTTTCCTCTGGCATTTATAATGGTTTGTATCAGCCGCTTCCAGTTGTCAGTTCCAGCTGTCGGCTGTAACGTCTGCATCACAAATCCCCAGCTTGGCGAACAGAACCACAACAATGAACACTTGAGCTACAAATCTTCTCACAAACTATCTACACTTATATAAGAACCCCCTTCAGTTTCCTAGGCTGTAAAGAAATAAGTCCTAACCTGTCCAACTTCTCCATATAACTTAAACCCTTTAGCCCAGGAAACATCTCTGAAATTCCTTCTACACTCTTTCTAATTCAATAATATCTTTTCTAGAGCAAGGAGAACAAAACTGAACCCAATACTCCAACTGCAGCCTTACCAACATCCTGTGTAATTGCAACATAACGTCCCAACTTCTACACTCAACGCCCTGATCAAGACCTGTGTGCCAACAGCCTCCTTCACTGTCCTGTGTATCTGTGACACAAATTTCAGACGACCGTGCACCTGATCTCTAATGTCCTTTGTTCCACTTACACTCCTTAAGGCCTTCTCATTCATCATTAAAATCCGACCTAATGTTGCGTTGCGCACTCTCGGCCAAACAGTTGATAAAGATAACAAACAGCAATGGGCCCAGCACTGACCCCTGAGGCACTCCACTAGTCACAGGCCTCCAGTCCGACAAGCATACCTCCACCAGAGCCATTTGCTTCCTAACGTCAAGTCAACTGTGTCGCCAATTTGTCAGATTACCTTGGAGTCCATGCGATCTAACTTTCTTGAGCGGCCTACCATCTGGAACCTTACCAAAGGCTTGACTGAAATCCATATAGATTATGTCCACAACCCTGCCCTCGTCAACCTTCCTAGTCGCTTCCTCAAAAATCTCTAATAAAATGTGTAAGGCATGATCTGCCATGCACAAAGCTATGCTGACTGCTCCAAGTCAAACTCTGTCTTTCCAAATGCATGCACATCTTATATCTCCGTACCTTCTCAAGCGGTTTACCGAAAACAGATGTGAAGCTTACTGGTCTATATTTCCCAGGCTTTTCTTTGCAACCCTTCTTGAATAAGGGCACTACATTTGCTACTGTCCCGACTTCCGGGACCTTGGCCCCTGAACTGTATTCTCCCGCCTCTTGCAGTGCTCTTGGATATATCTGGTCAGGACCACGAGATTTATCTGACTTTATGCATTCTAATATGTCCAACAGCATCTCTACTGTGATATGAACGGAACCAGGATATGACAACTAACCACCCAAAAGATTACAGATCCTCATGTCTTTCTTCATGGCAAACACAGAGGGGAAATTGAGAACCTCGCCCGTCTGTTGTGGTTTTACACGTGAATGCGTCCTATTTTCGCTGTAGTCGTTCTTTTTCTTTACTATACAGAAAGCACATCTTTGGATTCACCCTAATCTTCTCAGCCAAGGCTATGTGTTCACCCTTTTCGCCCTCCTGATTTCCTTCTTCAGTAAACTCCTGTATCCCTGTGTCTCTCCAGAGATTCCATTGATTCCAGCTACCTGAAACCGAGCCCTCCTTTTTGCTGGCTAGAGCCTGATTATCTCTTGTCATCCAGGGTTCTCTCTTCCTGCCTCACTTTCCCTTCACCCTCACAGAAACATAGACTTTGAATTCGAGCTATCTCACTTTTAAAGGCCTTCCACATACCAGAGGTCCTTTTGCCTGGAAACAAGCTACTCCAATCAACGTTTGCAAGTCCCTGTCTATTTCCAACAAAATTCGCCTCGTCCCAATTTAGAACTTGAATCTGTGGACCAATTCTGTCCCTCCCATAACTATTTTAAAATTAATACAATTCTAGTCACCGGTCCCAAAATGCTCCCCACTTTACCTCCGTCACCTATCCTGCCCTATGTCCCAGCAGTAGGTCGAGTCTATCCCTTCCCGAGTAGGACCCTCTATATGCTACTTGTGGAAACTTTCCTGAACACACTTAACTGATTCCTTTCCATCTAAGTCCAAAACCCTCTGGAAGTCCCAGTCTATGTTAGTATAATTAAAATCACCTATTATGACAATCCTATTGCTCCTGCAAGCCTCCCCAGCCTCCCTGCATATTTGTTTCTCTAATTCCCATTGATTATTTGGAGGCTTATAGTGCAACCACTATAACATCACCAACTCCCTCTTACTTCTTTGCACCATCCACAAAACCCTCACTCAACATTATCTCAGTTATTTCATCTTTAAATACTGGAGTGGTATGCGCCTGAGTAGGAACTATTGGTATTGAAACTGTTTCAATTTATATCTCTCCCTTTCAGTGATTTTCACACCCACAGCAGTCAGCACCCACACCCACACCCACACCCACTGCCAGCATTGGCTGCAAGTTTTCCCGTACTGGGCAGTGATCTAACACAGTGTTACCGAACAATGCAAAAGCCTGGGCTTATATATGAATGAATCAGTGCGGTCTGCACAGCTCCTCAAGTTGGACATTTAGCCCATGATTATAGATCAGGCATTGGTGTGGGCTGCACAGAGTTCCACTCTGGACATTGCAGGGTTGCATTCAGCAGTACGCTAGCTGGATTTACACAGTGCTCCATACTGAACGTACAATGGATGGCTGGTTATGTGAGTTGGATTGCGAATGTGAGAGAACTAAACATCTGGCAATGCCTTTATTTTGTGTTTTCATTCTTGTGATTGGTCCCTTCAAATCCTGACTCATCTGATTAGACCCGACCCTCTGGATGAGTCATGGTGACTGTTGTTACAGCATCTGGGTCTGCAACATGACCAACAAATGCAGCGGCAGAGAGGGGGGTCTCCGTAAAATGGCATGAGGGAATCACTATCAGATCAGCCGTGCTCTTAGTGAATGGTGGGGCAGGATTGTGTGGACCCATGAATGCAACTTATTCTTCTATTTCTGTTTGCAACAGGCAAACTCCCCTCCTCTCCCAGTGCCCAAAGCTGGTGGGGAGTGAATCACCTCCTGCTGTCCCTGCGTAACAGGATCCTGGGTCCTCACAAGCCTCCAGATTTCCCAGTGCCAGTCTCGAGCTGTTGAGTGACTGCCTCCTGTTCCTGTGTCCCAGTCTCGAGCAGTTGAGTGCCTGCCTCCTGTTCCTGTATCCCAGTCTCAAGCAGTTGAATGACTGCCTCCTGTTCCTGCGTCCCAATCTCGAGCTGTTGAGTGCCTGCCTCCTGTTCCTGCGTCGCAGTCTCGAGCAGTTGAATGACACCCTCCTATTCGTGTGTCCCAGTCTCGAGCAGTTGGATGACTGCCTCCTGTTCCTGTTTCCCAGTCTCGAGCAGTTGGATGACTGCCTCCTGTTCCTGTTTCCCAGTCTCGAGCAGTTGAGTGACTCCCTCCTGTTCCTGTGTCCCAGACTCGAACAGTTGATTGACTGCCTCCTGTACCTGAGTCCCAGTCTCCCGCAGTTGAGTGACTGCCTCCTGTTCCTGTGTCTCATCTCGAGCAGTTGAGTGACTCCCTCCTACTCCTGTTTCCCAGTCTCGAGCTGTTGAGTGACTGCCTCCTGTTCATGTGTCCCAGTCTTGAGCAACTGAGTGATGCCTCCTGATCCCAAGTTTGTGAAAATTGATGTCCTCCACCTGTTCCAGAGTAACAGGCTCCAATACCTCTTGCTCAACTGCTGCTCCTGTGGAATGGAGATGAGAGCCTGAATGGCCTCTTCACGTTCTTTACAGCTTCTCTTGACTAAAAGTCTTTCTCCTCTTTCTGTAAAATACCATCAAATTCTGAATGATGTAGTTTTCTATTTGACTCTCAGTAATTGAGCAAACAAGTTGACTGACAGAATTCAGAACCTGGATAGCCTCTTCCTGTTCCTGTGTTATGCACTCAAGAGTCAACAGAGTGATGTACAGGACGGAAAAAGACCCTTCGGTCCAGTCGTCCATTCTGACCAAATATCCTAAAATTAATCTCGTCCCCCTTGCCAGCACTTGGCCAATATCCCTCTAAACCCTTCCCATGCACGTACCCATTCCAATGCCTTTTAAATGGTGTAACTGTGCCTGCCTGCACCATCTCCTTTGGGTGCTCAATCCATATACACAACAGCAGTCTCTCTTTGAAAGTGTTGTGCCTCATTTCCCTTTATAAATCTTTCCCGTCTCACCTTAAACTTTGTCCTGTATTTTCGACTCGCCTATCCTGGGGTGACTGTTTACCTTATCTATGCCCCTTGTGATTTTACAAACCTCTTTAAGGTCACCCCTCAGCCTCAACACTTGAAAATACTCCCACCTATTCAAACTCTCCCTGTAACTCTAACCCTCCAACCTCTGCAATATTCTTTAAATCTCTTCTGTAACCTTTCAAGTTTGACAACATCTTTCCGACAACAGGGAGACCAGAATTAAAGGCAATATTACAAAATGGCCTTTTGTAAGTGGCCAAAACCAATGACCTGGACAGGGGCAATATGTCATGCAAACGCATAGACTCAAAGCACGCACCAATAAAGGGAAGATCACTGAGTGTTTTCTTCACTACGCCATCTACCTGGTGAGGGCACTTTCAAGGAACGAAGAACCTGCACCACCAGTGACACAGTAGCTCAGTGGCTTACATTCTGCTGTCAGAGCGCAGCGATCGGGTTGAATTCTATCCTTGAATGACTACCCTGTGTGGTGTTTGCACATTCTCCCGTTCCCTGCGTGCGTTTCTTTCTGGGTGCTACGTTTTCCTGCCACAGTACGAAGAAATACCGGCAAGTGAAGATTGGC
>NW_026867869.1:0-95965 GCF_020745735.1 Hemiscyllium ocellatum
GACATTAGCCACTACTCAGAGAGGAAGGTGATCATTATCAAAAACAGAGTGACTATAACCCTGAAGACAGCCAGGTTGTAATGATGGCTGCATATTTTATACAGATAGTTCTGATTTATCAAAGTGTACAGACTTCTCCTGGGCACTAACTCTAACAACAAAGAGAGAACTCCCATTTAAATTCAAAGTTACAAGTCCCTCTTCTGCAGGTGAATGGTTTAATCGGTATTTCACAAGCCCATATATATCTCCCATGTTTGAGCTACATCCCTCTCATCCCAAGCCTGCCCACATCTCTGTGTGATAGAGTCTCACAAACAAAATGTGCCTTAGTCACCACGAGAGCTTGAGAGAGGGAAAGCAACTCATATAAAAGAGAATGGAGGTTATTTTGACCAAAAGATGTTAAAAATCTGGTGTGTAAATAAAAATCCCAGTTTGAAAGTGTATGGTTGGCCTGTGGTTTTCAGCCAAATTGATGGTTTTCCTGTTGCAGTCCTTCCTGTAGGCGCTAACACTGACAGCTGCAGGTTTCGGTCTGAAGTGCTGATTAGGTACTATCTTCTCTGAGCTGTAGATTTAACCCAACGTCCACTGAAGGGATGGAATGTGCTCCCTGACAACAAAATGAAAGATGAAAACAAAATGAAAATATTTTATGGGGAGCCCCGGGGACAGGTGATTGGGAATGTACAAACTGGAAGACAGAACTTGAGCAAAAGAGAGGAGAGATGGAAGAAAGAGGGTGATGTGTGGGAAGGTTCTGAGACCTTACAGGAAACAGCGGAAGTGAAATCAGAGTTAAGAGAGAGAGATGGATTGGGAGGAAATAGTTCGAAAGAGAGAGTAAAACGAGTTGGGAACAGTGTTACAGGAGGGAGATATTGATGGTGAGGGTGATAAAGGAACAGCAAGCTCAGAGAGAAACAGAAAAGGCTGGGGCTGGGATAATATTTCCACACAGCTCCTCCCACTGGGTCTGTAAGATGGCTGGCAGAAGACAAACCTTTGAATGATTTCCTTCCTGAATCTGACAGCTCCTGGCTCAGTCATTCCATGCTCAGTGAAGGATGGTCACATGATTGGGAAGGACAGCTCCTGATGTCCTGCTCAAACCTGAGTGAAAGACCTTGTGTCTAACAGCTGCTTCTCACTTTCCTTTAGATGGCGCCACACATTCAACTCCCCACATCAAATAAAAAGGAGACAAAGCCAATTTCTGATTGGCCAGAATAGAAGCCAAACTCTTGACAATTTCTTGATGGCAAATTCATCTCTGAAGACAGGTGTTCACAGAATCAGCCACTGTCTCCCCTTACTTCACTCTCACGAGACATTAGTGAGAGTGAAGGTTGTGAGGCTGGTAAAGTAGGAAGGTGCTGCATTGGAGTAGCACCCTATTGCTGTGCTGCCACCATTGAAGTTTCCCAATGACTGGGTTCCAGACCAGCTACCATCACCATGGAGACAGGCAGTAATTTGTACAATGAAGGTAACAGTTACGGACCAGTGTAAGGACCATGATGCAATGGTGGGACAGACTCGATGGGCTGAATGGCCTAATTCTGCTCCTATATCTTGTGGTCTCATGACCAGCTGCCATTTTCCAGATTGTGAGGCAAATCCTGACCATGTTGTGAGCACCCACCAGCTTCAGGGAAATGGCTTCCTTGGGTAACTTTTGGTGGGGGTAGTTGGAAGGGTATCAGTGCTGGAGGTACCTTAGTCCAAACAGGAGAGGTCTCCAAATAACCCTCCCAGAGGTGTTTCTGCTCCATCCTGTGGAGCATACATCCCTCCTTAACCTCCTCAAGTCGAATGCTGTCTTAATTGTAGGAGGGTTGCTCCAATTTGAGATACCCTCAAGGTCTGCCCCCTTCCCTCTCCCTGAGCCACTGCTGTGGGCTCAGAGCTATCAGTCCCTGGTACATTGGGTAGAATCAGGAAGCCATTAGCCCCATGTTGGGGATGAAGGGCTTACGAACGTCTCATGAAGAGGCAGCCTGTGGTAAACCCAGCAGCCCCAGGGTCACTGCGGCAAGGCCAGGCTTCGAATTCACTCTTCGACCTGACACTGAGGGTCAGTGTAAAACATAGACCACCATCTCCAAGCACAGACACTGCATTCCAAAAGGGGGGAAACAGTCACAGAGGGAAAGGGAGACAGGAAAGGAGAAGGATGGGAAAGAAGGTTTAGTGTTCACCATGAGAGGCTGTAGCACTAAAAGGCAGATGTGAGTGAAGACATCATTATGAACTTGATACCAAGAAATGAACAAGTGACAGTGAAATGTTGGAGTAAATGTCACCAAGTGAATATCATGAGAAATGAAGGAAAAGCTTATGTTTGTTTTTTTGCATTCTCAAACTAACTAGGAGAGTGACTGAGGTGATGCAAAATGATTTTGAAGGAGTGCATCCTTGAGAGAGAAAGTGGGAAAGTGATTATGTCGAGTCAAACTAATCCTTTTGTTAGACCAAAACAAACATGTGAAGTTCAAATACTCCACTGAATCCATTCATTCTGGCTTGCTTCTGTACATCCACAAATGGCCACAAGAGGGCACTAAGAACATAAGAGCTGGGAGCAGGAGGAGACAATGCAGCCCCGGAGCCTGCTCCGCCATTTAATACCATCATGGCTGCTCTCATCTCAGACTCAACTACACTTTCCTGATCACTCCCTGTAACCCTTCACCCCATTACCAATTCAAAATGTGCCTGTCTCCTCCTTAAATCAGTGTCCAGCCGTCCACAGTGGATTTCACACATTCATGATTCTTTGAGAGGAGTAACTTATCATTATCTTTAATTTAAATCTGCTATCCCTTATCCAAACACTCTTGTTTGAGATTGCCCCAAAGACAAAATATCTACAGCTGCTTCATCACTCCTCTTCAGTATCTTATCTACCTCAATTAAATCTCCTCTCATTCTTCTGATCTCCATAATGTGTCAGTCGAAATTGATCAATCTCTCATTATCTTTGGAATCAATCTGGTTAATCTCCTCTGAAGAACCTCTAACTACCTCAATTAAGTGAGCCAAAACTTATGCAATACTCCAGGTGCAGTCTCACTAATGTCTTAGAACAGAGAACACCTACACTACAGAAGGAGGCTATTTGGCCCAACAAGTCCACACTGACCCACATCCAACCAGACCTATCCCCTCACCGTATCATCCTACATTGCCACTGACTAATGCACCTAACCTGCAGATCTTTGGACTGTGGGAGGAAACGGAGCACCGGAGGAAACTAACACAGACACAGGGAGAACGTGCAAATTCCACTCAGATGGTCACCTGAGAGTGGAATCAAACCTGGGACCATGGTGCTGTGAGGCGGCAGTGCTACCCACTGAGTCCCCGTCCCCTCCATCTTGTCTGGTTGCAGCAATACTTCCCTACTTTGATACTCTATACCTTTAGCAATAAATGCCAAAATTCTATTTGCCTTCCTTATTACCTGCTGTACTACATATTAATTCCTTGAGATTCATGCACAAGGACACACAGATTCCTCTGCATTGAAACTCTCTGAAGTTTCTCACCATTTAGATAATAGGTTGACTTTCTATTCTTCCGACCAAATTGAATATCTTCACACTTATCCACATTAAACTTCATGTGCCAAAACTTTGGCTCATTCACAAAAACTATTCATATCCAATTATAAATTTCTTATTTCTTCCTTGAAAATTATTTTCTTACTTATTTTAGTGTCATCTGAAAATTTAGATCGAGTACTTTCTGTCTCAACATCCAAGTCATTAGTATAGATTGCACACAGTTGGAGTCTGAGGACTGAATCCTGGGGCATCTTGGTAAAAGCAATGACTGCAGATGCTGGATACCAGATTCTGGATTAGAGGTGCTGGAAAAGCACAGCAGTTCAGGGCAGCATCCGAGGAGCAGTAAAATCAACATTTCAGGCAAAAGCCCTTCCACGATTTCTGCTGCCACTTCCTTTAAGACCCAAGGAGGACCCCTTCAGGCCCTGAGGATTTGTCTGCCTTCAATCCCAGTATTTTGCTCATTACTGTTTCCCTCGTGATGGTGATTGTTCTAAGTCCCTCCCTGTCTATAACCTCTGCATTCCCTGTTACTATTGAAATGGCACTAGTGTCCTCCACAGTCGAAGGAGAAGCAAAATATTAACTTAGTGTCTCTGCCATTTCTGTTTTCCCCAGGATTAGCTCCCCAGCCTCACCCTCCAAGGGACCAACAATCACTTTAGCTACTCTCTTCCCTTTTCATATTTGTAGATGTTTTTGCTTTTTTAAAATATTGTGTTTGTTTTCTTTAATAATTACATTTTCATCAACCTTTGTTGATCTTTAAAACATCACCAAACTGTTCTCCTGACCCTTACTTCATGAAAATGTTGCGGAATGTTCAACATTCCTTTTCTTTCATAATTGCTGTTTAGTAATCCTTTGTTGATCTTTAAAGTTTTCCAAAACATCACTTCATGAAAAAGTTGCCGAATATTCAACATTCAGTTCAACACACAGAGCTCTTTTATTTATTCACAGTCTAACTGAACCATGGGATTTCTGTTTCTAAGAGAATAATACCTGTCTTGAATGCAAACTTTCTGAATTAGGGGGGAATTCCTTGGCCCAGTTGAGCCTGATTTTGAGACGGTTTCTCCAACAACGATTGACTTGGCCTTGACTGTCTCTTGAAACTTCCACTTCATCAGATGTGACTGTCTGACTGACTCCAATCTGCTCCAGGCTCTGGGACAACTTGCAGTTAGAGTAACTATGATCCCAACAATCCAATTCAACACATTAATTTGGTTCTGCTCAACTTCCTTCTTTTTGAGAACTGATGGAAGTCGAGCATAGTCTATTTGTACAAACCTAACCTTCCACGGAAGGACGGGTTGACCAAAAATCTGTGAAAGCCACACGTTTTCATTCACCTTCCTGGTAGCCACTTCAATCTCCTGTCCATCATTCTCCCCCTGTCATGACTGTCTTTCTGTTGTCTTGTTTTGTTGACTGACTGCGCTAAATATGGGCACAGCCATCAAAACCGTATTCGAGACTGTCGAACAAGCGATACAGTTGGCTTGTGGAAGCAGATGCATGAAGTACATGATGATAAATTTAAACATTGTGAGTTTGTGATTCAATAACATCTGACATTTATTTCAATAACAGCAAAACACTGCAGAAGCCGAAAATCTGAAACACACACAGGATGCTGGAGAGACTCTAAGGCTGTGCCCTCAGGACTGAATCTCTCCTCCCAACAGAAACATCTTCCCAACATCTTCTCTGTCCAGTCCATTCAGTATGCTGTACGTTTCAATTAGACTCCCCGTCATCCTTCTAAGCTCCATCGAGTATTGACCCAGTGTCCTCAAATGTTCCTCATATGTTAAGCTTTTCATTCCTGGCACCATTCTCAAGAACCTCCTCTGAACATGCTCCTGGGCCAGTACATCCTTCCTGAGATATGGGCCCTAAACTGCACACAATATTCCAAATGTGATTTGACCAGAGCTTTATAGAGCCTCAGAAGCACATCCCTGTTTTTATATTCAAGTCCTCTCAAAATAAATGCCACCATTGCATTTGCATTCCTAACTCCCGACACAACCTGCAAGTTTACCCTGAGAGAATCCTGGACTGGAACTCCCAAGTCTCTTTGTACTTCAGACTTCTGACTTTTCTCCCCATTTAGAAAATGATACTCTTGATCAAGTCCTGGTGTTTTATTCACCTTTGAACCTTTTAAGACCTCCAGCACTGCCTCTTCTATAACATGAACTGTTTTCAACACATCAATATTTATTTCCCCAAGTTCTCAAGCTTCCATGTCTTCCTCCACAATAACCACTGAAACAAAATATTCATTAGGTGACTCTGCCACCTCCTGGAGTTGATCTTTAAGGGACTCCATTACCACACTATTTGCTCTTTAACCCTTAATATTCTTGTAGAAAATGTTTGAATCATTTTAAACTTATCTGTCAAGATTATTTCATATCCCCTTTCTGTCCTCCTGATTTCGCTCTTAAGAATGCCCCTGCACCCCCTTATACACTTCAAGGCTGACTTGACCCCAGTTGTCTCTACCTGATACATGCCTCCTTCACATTCTTGACCAGACTCTCGATGCCCCTATTCATCCCGTGTTGCCTACTGCTGCCAGCCTTACCCTTCACACTAACAGGATCAGACTGTTTATGAACTCTCAGTATCTCACCTTTGAGCCTCTCACTTGTCAGATTGTCCTTTACCTGAGGACAGTCTACACCAATCAGCTTTTGAAAGTTTCTGTTTTATACCCTCAACATTGACTTACTCCAATTTAGAACTGTACCTTTTATACAAGGCCTGTCCTTTTCCATAACTATTTTAAAACAAATAGAATTATGGGGAGCTACAGCTGTAGTCACAGCTAAGATCTTACTATTGTGTATTGCAAGATACCATCATTCACCAGTCAGACAGCCAGTTGTAGGTGATGGCTCTGTTATTATTATCTCTTCTAAATCATGTTGATGGCATTCATAAATACAATCTCCAATTCAATTGCTCTTCTACAATTACAGCATAAGACAACGTGACATGGATTGCACTAGAAACATGATTTAAAAATGAAGTGGAAATTTTCATTATATTCCCCAAATATTAATGGGCCAAGTATTAATGGATTTTCACTGACCAGGAGCAGATGCCCTAAGAACACACTTGTGTTAAATAATTTATTCAACTTGAGGAACAATCTGATTATCATTTTCAAATCTCTTTGCACGTGCTGCCTCAACAGCAGCTGAGCTGGAGGTGAACAATAATATTCCTTTCTGGACCGTGCTCACATTGACCAGCTTTGTTCCTGTTGTTTAATGGAATTCTGGATGGTGATGAAGGGGTATTTCACAGTATTCAGCATCTCCTCTCTGAACTCCCTCTGTGTGACTGTGTAAATAAATGTGTTGGTGCAGGAGCTGGATAACTGAAGCATTGTCCCCATGCGATTTCCCACTCAATATCCAGCTGGTGCTCCACTATACCATCCAGTAATTCACTGAATCATGAGAATTATGACACGAGTGATCCGTAACAGGATAAAACTGCCTGATATGGCAAAGAGCAAAATGATGGATCTTTTTCGATTCTTCATTTCTGGATCATTCGGCTTATCCCCGTTTTGTTGTCCTCTCAGCTTCCTGCGGACTGCACTAGCCAGAAGGATGTGTCTGACGGTGACAGCATTGAGCAGCAGGATCAGGAAGAAAGGGAACACTGGAGTTAAAATACGATCCCCCCAGTCAAAAGCTGTCCACACAAGATAGTAGAAGTATTCATAGATTATTTTGCAATAGTATGGTTCATATTAAAATACAGTGGGATTTTGTTTCATAAACTCAGTAAACTGACAGTTGTGATAATGACAGCTGCATTTCTCTCAGTGCAGAATTTTGTCTTCAGTTTCTGGAAAGAAATAGCCACCATCCGGTCAAAGGTGAAGGTGACTGTGAGCCAGACTGAGCTACTTACAGCTGTGGAACCAATGACGTCTCTGATGCTACAACCAGGAGGGTAGAAGAAGAATACAATGTGTAGATATGAGCGATTCAGCTTGTCCAGTATGACCTGAATAAGGACAACCAGCAGATCCGCTCCAGCCATAGCGATCAGGTACCAAGTGACACCTTTAGAAAGACCACACTTCCTTCTTGATAGTGTCACAATTGCGATTAGGTTAGCTGTAAAGGTTAAAAAAAAGGTCACAGAAAATCTTACCATGAAAATTTGTAAATAATGTAAACAATAAAAGAAAAACAATTTTACACTTGACCTAAAATAAACATGTTGGATACATTGGCCAAATGTGTCAACAGTTCAGTTACTCAATGGACAATGAGAATATATTTTTTGCAAAAATATAAGTCTATATCTTTTTTTCAGGAAGTGCAAGTTATATCAATTGTTTTGCTGGGTTTCTTGCTGTGAAGTCCCATGTCTTTTCCCTTCATATCTTACCAAAGGGACCTTATTAATGGCCCACTCCACTCCAAGTGCATCGCTCACATTCAATTCTATCCATAACATCCATGTTCCCTGAAAGAGTTGGCACTCACTGGATATCCACATAATGATCGGCATCACTCGTGCCAATGCCAACTTTAAAATCCGACAGTGCGCCTGGGCATGCACTGTGAGGCCTGAGCTGACCTGCATGATGACTGAGAAAGGGAACTATTGGTTTGCCCATGGCCTGGCAGACATGGGGAAATGTCTGTTTGTGGGCAGGTACCTGGAGCTCCTGCTGGATGGGGTGATTCAGACAAAAGATACCTTCTTCCTTTACAAACACCAACAGGAGTGGGCATGACAGCAACCCAAGCCAGCCTGGGCTGTGATTGCCACCCAGGTCAGTGCAGTCTCAGCCAAACGCAAAACTGACTAGCAGTGTAGGGAGATGGTCCTTCTCCACTCTGCCAACCTGCCACCATCTTCTCTCCTTTACCTCACACTCACTCTATCTCTCCTTCTGAAATGGTCCAATGCTACCACTTACAGTGTTGCCTGCAACATCTTCCCTCACTCACTCTCACTCTCCCTAACCCCCAACACCACTTGCCCCTGGCACGGCCTCCTCACTCACTCGGGTCACCTTCCCACCTCCACCAAATGTCACAGCTGTCCCACCAACTTTCAGCTCCCTTCATCTCTTCCTCTCTCTCACTCCAGGAGGAAAACAGCCCTCAATAGGGCAGAAAGCATCATGGCAGATGATGGGCTATCAGACATTCAACTCCTCATCCCTCTGGGAGGAGAAGACCTTGACGGTCTGACTGATCCTGTCCAAGCCTCTGGACTAGTATCAGAGGCTGCCCTTGATTTACTCTGTGAGTGAACTCTATCTCATTTGTCTTGACTGAAGATGCTGACATCCATGACAAGCTTTCTGCCTTTGTGTCTAAGCTAAACGGCAAGGCAAGGCAATCGGAATCAGGGGATGTTACAAATGTTCACTCACCGAATGAGGGAAGCTCCAACAACGCTCCAGAATCCCAACACCATTCAGGACGAAGCAGCCCGTGTGATAGACACTTCATCCACTTCCTTCTGCACTGAATCCATATGGATAGAATTGAATGTGAGCAATGCACTTGGAGTGGAGAGGCCATTAATAAGGTCCTGTTGGTAAGATATGAAGGGAAAAGACATGGGACTTCACGGCAATGTGTACCATCTACAGATGGATTATAATAACTCACCAAGACCTCTCAGACAGCACCAAGGATGATGATAGTGTCACCTACAATTTTCCCTCCAAACCATAACTATCCCGACGTGGATCTAATTCACTGTTCTTTCTCTGTCACAATCCTGGAAATCCCTTCCTCCATAATCTGCACAGGCTCAGTAGATCAGGAAGGCAGCTCAACACTACCTTCTCAAGAATGGTTAGAGATGGGTAATAAACACTGGTCCAGTCAGTGACCCGTCACATCCTCATAAAGAATATTTAAAAATACGGTGATCCTTCACAGGGTGTGAGGAGCTTCAGGATGTTCTGATGGTACAAAAGGCCTGACATAGTTCATTCCTGAGTGCAATTCTTTGGTGTGAGAGAGCACACGTTCCATTGCAGTGAAGGTGCATCTCCCCATTTTGCTTCAATGCACAAAACAACGTCCAAATACAATGCATCCTGTCTTGTATTCCAAGACTGAAGCTTGGAACTGTATGAAATAGGTTTCTTGAAATCAATAAAAATATACTTATCTCAGATTTAATTCCTAAAATAAATTGAATGCACAGAAGTTAATTGAAGCAGATTGATCCCAGTTTGGCTGCATATTCAGATTGGTAAAGAGACTACAGCTAAAATAAGGAGAAACATCACAGAATGTTAATGATCAACAGTATCTGAAATAAAACTGTAAATGTCTGACAAAGCAACAAATGCTACACCAACAAATTACATGATCACAGCAGTCAAAGCATCATCAGTTATTGTAACAGAACTCCAGTGACCCCAAGGATAGGATAGAAAATGGGTTCAATATCAATGAGCAGAAACATTAGATCCACCAGATTCCTGGTGTGTGGGGAATTCGAGTGCCCTTCAGCATCAAACAGGTTTCATTAACACTCTGAGCTCACTCAGTCAGTGAAGCTATTTATGAATCCAGGTGAGTGACACTCACTGAGCCGAGGAGGCTGATGTAACCGTTGTAATTAGTTCCAGCCACTGGAGTAAACAGATTACTTTTATTATTTTGGTAACCTTGAACCTTATCTATTGGTTTAGGCTTGGAAACACAGTCCATCTCTTCCTGCCATGATCTGTTTAACACATTCCTTTGAGTATCTTTCTCTATTATGGACCAGACTAAACTTCTGCAAAATATATTAAGTCGTCTAGATCCTAATATTTTCTTTCTTAAAGGGAAGTGTGTGGTGGTGCATTCCAGATGCAATTTGATTGGTCAAACTAGTTAAGAAAAACACACTTTATTTTTACACTACAGTTAAACAGCAGTTAAAATAAAAATTAAAGAAAAGAGTTAGCTTAACTGTAACTCTACTGAAATGCCAAAATTAATTGATCTATTAACTAATACTAGTTCATTGTTGCAGTACAATAACACCCTATAAACAGTCCATTGGCAAAGACATATTCAGTGAAACAGATTGTCTCCCATGCAATTCTAGCAACAGGAAGAGAACCCCAGTTTTAGCTGTAACTGAGAGAGGAACAAGAGCTCCAACATTTACCTTCAAGACCCCAGCAACTGCAGAAAGGAAAACTAAAAATCCTGGTTCTTTGGGAGCTTGACCCCACCCATTCAGGCTGCTTCTATTGTTCCAACTTTAAAAATACCATGGATCCCTCACAAGCTGTTTAATCTGTTGTCTTTGGAGCAGATTGTTCAGGATCTCTGTCTCAACCTTCCGTCATAAAAAAAAACCAGGACCAAATACACGTCTTAAAACCATAGCATCGTCACACTTCACTCCCCCTTAAAGAAAATCATTAATTTACAAAGATTACTTAAGTTTTCAAAAACCTTTAGCCTGACACTTTTAACACCCTACAATAAATATACATTACATTGACTCTAAGCATGCAAACATTCACGACCACAGTCCATTTCAGTCTGTTTTGTCCCACCACTAAGCACCTCCATCTTCATTCATCAACGTCAAGACAACACATCAGGAATTACATTCTCTTGTCATGTTACATGTTTGTTTTTAAACTGAATGGCTGCAAAAATATGCTTCATCAAAACAGTCTGGAATTTTTTTTCCTTAATTTTTTCCAAAAGCTGTACAGGTTTATGATCGGTACGTACAATATGCCTCAGACACATTTCTGGCAATTAATGCTTGAAATGTTGCAATGCCAACATCATGCTCAAGATCTGTTTCTCAACTGTGGAATATTTCAGTTGATAATTTTTGATATTATGGAAATATACTCAGTAGATCTTTGTATCTTCTCAGCATCCTCCTACAAGTGTCCAGCACCAATACCCATATCACTTGCATCACTAACCACCTTGAATGGCTTTGTGTCATTAGTTGTGGCTAATACTGGGGCAGTGGTTAATACAGCTTTCAGATTGTCAAATGCCTTCTCACATTCCTCCATCCAGTGCAAGTTTCTGCATTTCTTCAAAATGTCAGTTGGTGCAGCATACACACTGCTATAGCTCAGCTAGAATTTCTGATTAAACCACTCAGTCCAAGGATTTGTAGTACTTCACTCTTCATTGATGGAATAACAAACTCCCCAATAACTTCTGTTTTCACATCCCATGGAACAATCTATCAATGTCAAATAACAAGACCCAGGAATGGGACTTGGGCTTTGAAAGGTGGCTGGTACATGTTTCATATCAAATGGCATGACTTTAAACTGGAACAGCTCATTTGGGATCAAAACCGAAATTTACTTTACTCTTTAGATTCCCTACAGTGTGGAAACAGGCCCCTGGGCCCAACAAGTCCACACCATCCCTCCAAAGAGTAACCCACACAGTTCCATATCCCTCTGACTAATGTACCTAACACTATGGGAAATTTAGCATGGCCAATTTACCTGACCTGCACATCTTTGGACTGTGGGAGGAACGCAGAACACCCAGAGGAAACCCACGCAACATGGGGAGAATATGCAAACTCCACACAGACAGTAGCCCAAAGCTGGACTTGAATATGGACCCTGGTGTTGTAAGGCAGCAGTGCTAACCACTGAGCCACCATGCCGCCCCAATATCCTGCCAATATCCTCAGAGTAAGTGCAAAGTAAAAGTGTAAGTTGCTTGTCCCACCTTCTCAATACAATCTTCCAAACATGTATTGGAATATCAATCAGATTTTGGGACGGCATTGAGTTTGGTCCACACCTCATCGTTGGATAGCATGTGGTTTTGAAATCATTACCATACCCGAGCGTCATTCACTGCAACTTTGATTGCATTGGCACTGAACATGTGTTTAATCTCTTTTTGAACCTGTCCCAACTTTGGATGGATAAACCTACAAGGATATGCTTAATGGGAATAGCATTTCCTCTACCTACATCATGCAAGATCAGATTAGTACTTCCCAACTTATTCCCACCTATCCTCCCACTTGTGTAATAACACTTACAGATGATTTCAGTTTTTATCCGAAATTCACAAATTACCTATTTCTCTTTAATTAATTTCAAGGGTGCTCTCACCTCATACCCAGAAACTAATGGGAATGGATTGAATTTAATTAATGTATTAGGTGCTTACCTAATTGCAAAATGTACAAATGAAGTTCCTTTATCCCAAATCTCTGGGTTAGTTTGACCAGGAACCTTCAACATGGTCTTTTACATTGCTGTCACAGTTCTCATCTTCCCTCTGATTCTCGATGATGCTCAGTGGATTTCAACTGTTTTCTTCATAAGTTATCCATAACTTCCTTACATAATTTTGATCTAAAATTTGAACATTGATCCAATTGTGTTTCTGTGGTAGCCCATATCAAGTGAAAGACTTGAGGAAATCTTCTACAACCCGTTTATCCATGACAGTGCATAATGGAATAGACTCTGGAAATCTCGAAGATACATCCATGATGGTCAATAAATATGGATTCCCACTTCTTGTTTTAAGTAATGTCTTATCCAATCAATTAACACTCTTGTAAAAGATTGCTCAAATGTAGGAATGAGTATAAAGGGTACTAGCTTTCTCACTGCCCAAGGATTTCCAATTACCTAACATGTAAGACATATTTGGCAAAATTAAACACGCCGTGTGCTGTCCAGGACAATAGATCTTTATTTTTGCTTGACTTTTTCTTCCACCTAAATGATCTCCAGCTGGTAATACATGGGTTGTCTGCAATACCTCCATTCTATGATTCACCAGTAATGCAACTTGATGCACATCTGCCCAGTTCTCCTCATTGGGACATCATTGTTAAAATGGTGAGATTCTGGAACACACTCAGATTCTTTATCTGCGTATGCTTTTTGATACAACTGCTTTAGTTTCTGTTATAATCTCTCTGTGATAATTCAGTTAATTTCTCTGAACGAGAAATATCCACTTTGTCTTCCACCTGTTCTTGTTTTTGTTTTCTCAACCATTTGGTCAAACATAGTCTTTGACAAAATGAACTTTAACTTCCTTATCTTTATTCCTGACTTCTCCTGCTGCTTCAGCTTGTGGCTTTGTAACCCTACTGCCACACAGTCTGGAAACATTCCTGTTGAACCTCAGTTATCTGTTTGCCCACTGGCTTTTCAACCACAGTAGGCTTCACTCCCCTGTGATCCAGCTGTATCATTACTCAGGATAAATTGGTTTATTGGAACCGAGAGTTCCTCCAGTACTTCTTCCACCATTTTGCTACATTGCACCAGACTCTCCAACCTCACTTTATATCCTGGCACACTGCTCCTCTCACCATGAATTCCACATATTACCACTTTACCTCACAACACTCCTCCTGAATTACACACCTGCTCATCTCTCACCATCAAAGATTGACTTGTATCTCTTAAAATTTTAATTTCTTTCCCTGCTCCACCTGGCGTACACACACACACACACACACACACACTTTATCCTCACAAGGAAATTCTTTAAAGCGATCTTCTTCTCAACCAATCCCTGACCGGGCTGTACATTATGGTGCAGCTTTTTATCTTCCACTGTGCTTTCGTTTTCCATTTCAAGGAACCTCCTGGGCTCATCCCAGTGCTTTCTCTAACCCACCAACACTATGGCCTCATGTGGCCCATCTCATTGCAATGAAAACAGCTGAGCTTTTTTACTTCTCTCTGCCCATCACAGGTTCCCTGTTTACCCTGTAATAAACTATCTTTACTCTCATCAATGGGATCTCCCTTTACCTGACTGCTTGAGAATTTCACTTTTCCCCCATTTCTGTGCCTCACAGATTGAAATTAATCTCAGAAGCCAAATTTTGATTTATGAACCAACTCATAATCATTTGGCATTTCCAGTGCTAATCTTGCTGTTTTAACTCTCTGCAATTTTTGAATGCCATATAAGGAATTGTCTCTCTAAGAGAGGCATATATTTGATCTATTTTCTATCCCTTTCTCAAAAATACTTTGTTTGATCCTTTCAAACTCAATATGCATTTGACTAGTTTCCCTCCTTAAATTCCTGAAATGCTGTCTGTGGGTGCTTTTATGTTGGCCTTTATCATGTCATTACACTGCCCAGATAACTCCTCTGATAGTGATACAAATCCCTCATGAGCTCTATGTCCAAGTGTATTTTTGGATCAATGACAACCACAGACCATTTCATTTGTTTCACCACTTTCTCAAATGTAATGAGAAGGGTTCCTGTCTCCTTCTCATCGAACTTAGACAACACTTGGGCCTATTTAAACTGATCCCCATAGGCCTTTGACTACAGTGGGATTGCTCTCTATCAATATCTTCAACCCCAGTTCTATTTTTCATTTCTACTTTTGCAATTTTAAGTCGACTCTGGGCTCTCAGTTCCAAGTTCAAAACATCTCTCTGTTTCCCTTTCTTCTCTCAATTTGTCTCTTTCTTCTTTCTCTTTCTGCTTTTCCTCTGCTTTCATTGTAATTCAAACGGTTTAATTTCCCTTTTTCTTTCTCTTTGTTCAGCCAGGACGGTTCTTTCTTTTCCTTTGCAATTGCCTCAACTTTAAGTTGCTTGATGTACAATTGTATTTTCGACATTTCCCAAGATTCCAATAACATGATCCTTGTTCTGTGGGAATTTGACCACACCCATCCAGGCTGCTTCTATTGTTCCAAATTTAAACAAAAACACGGTATAATGATCTGGCTCATAAAATGTATCTATAATCCTCAAAATGAGGAAAAACATCGTATATGGCATCCACAGCATGATGAAAGTGCCAGAAATGGTGAAGAATAAAATGATGGATTTCCTTCGGCTCTGCATCTCTGGATCGTCGCTGTTCTGGGTGTTGTGTTGATCTTGCAGTGCTCTGCGGGTTCCATTCGCCACCACAATGTGTCGAACAGTCAGTACATTGAGCAGTAAAATGAGAAAGTATGGCAATAGTGGGTTTAAAATTGTGTCAATCCAGTCAAACCTGATCCATCCTGGCAAGATAAAGTAGTCTGGTTTGAAATGAGCACTCCATTCCACATTGTTAATTATATAGATTGGCTCAAACCCAAAACACAAGGAAATATTTTTGAGTGAGAACACAACACACACAGTCACTATCACCACGACTGCAGTTTCCCCCCTGCAATACTTTGCTCTCAACCTCTGGCAACAAATGAGGACAAAACGATCAACAGTGAAAGCGACCGTGAGCCAAACAGAGCAGTCAACAGCTGCGCATTTGATCACCTCATTGATGAAGTGTCTGTGTGGACGCCTCCTAGCAGAGCGCTTTAGGGAACATCTCTGGAACACCCGCACCAATCAACCACTCCACCCTGTGGCCCAACATTTCAACCCCCCCTCCCTCTCAGCCGAGGGCATGGAGGTCCTGGGCTTCCTTCATCGTCGCTCCCTCACCACCAGACACCTGGAGGAAGAACGCCTCATATTTCGCCTCGGAACACTTCTACTCCAGGGCATCAATGTGGACTTCAACAGTTTCCTCATTTCCCCTTCTCCCACCTCACTCCAGTTCCAAACATCCAGCTCAGCACTGTCCCCATGACTTGTCCTACCTGCCTATCTTCTTTTCCAAGTATCAACTCCACCCTGCCCGCCCGCCTGACCTATCACCTTCATCCCCTCCCCCACTCACCTATTGTACTCTATGCTACTTTCTCCCCACCCCCACCCACCTCTCACTTATCTCTCCAAGCTTCAGACTCTCTGCCTTTAATCCTGATGAAGGGCTTTAGCCCGAAACATTGATTTTAATGCTCCTCGGATGCTCACTGAACTGCTGTGCTCTTCCAGCACCACTCTAATCTAGAATCTGGTTTCCAGCATCTGCAGTCATTGTTTTTACCTATTATTCTTGGTGTTCAAGGAATGGGTCCTCCGGTTCTGGTGGTTTCATGATGGCTTTTTCCCAGATTCGTTCTTGAAGTAATGGCCTAAATCTTCCACTGGTATGACAACCAACAAGAGGGAAAAATATACTTGACCTCATCCTTACCAATCCACCATCTGCAGATACATCTGTACATGACATTACCAACTAGAGTGAGTACCACACAATCCTTGGGGAGATAAAGTCCTGACTTCACATTGAGAATACCCTCCATTGTGTTGTGTGGCATTATCAAAGTGATAAATGGGACAGATCTAGCAACTCAAGACTGGGCATCCATGAGGTGCTGTGGATCATCAACAGCAGCAGAATTGTATTCCAGCACAAGCTCTAACCTCATGGCCAGGCATATCCCTCACTCAACCATGAGCACCGAGCCAGGGGATCCCCCTCAGTTCAATGGAGAGGGTAGGAGGGCATGCCAGGAGCAGTACAAGGCAAACCCAAACATTAGGTTACAGGCCAAACAACAAACACAGCAGGTGACAGACAGAGCTAAATGATCCCACAACCAATGGGTCAGATCTATACTCTGCAGTGGTGCCACATCCAGTCATGAATGGTGAGAGACAATTAAACAACTCAATGAATGGAGGAGGAGGCTCCACAAATCTCCCCATCCTCAATGATGGAAGAGCCCAACACATCAGTGTTGATGATAAGACTGAACCGTTCACAGCAACCTTCAAACAGAAGTGCTGAGTGGATGATTCAGCTCGGACTCCTCCAGTGGTCCCCAACATCACAGAAACCAATTGTCAGATAATTCAGTTTACCTCATGTGATAAGAACAAACTGTTGGAGGGACTGGATATTGAATATTGCTCCTGACAGTATTCCGGCCATGGCACTGAAGACTTATGGTCCAGAACTTGCTCGTCACCCAGCCAAGCTGTTTCAGTGCAGCTACAACACGAGGAATACTACAGCAAGCAACTGGCTCCCAAAGCCAGTCCAGCATCCACAATGAACCAATCAGGAGTGTGATGGGATATTTCTCATTTGCCTGGATGGTTGCGGCTCCCAAATCACAGCAGAAGCTTTATACCATCCAGGTTACAGCAACCCACTTGATTGGCAAGACATTCACATTCACTCCCTCCACCTTTACTCAGTCGCAGCAGTGTGTACTATCCACAGGATGCACTGCAGATATTCACCAAAAATCCTCAGAGAGCACCTTCTGAATCCACAATCACCAATGGAGGCCACAATTATTTCAAAGACCTACCAGGAACATCAATTTCATTCAATTCAAAATTCCAGATTTAATCAACTAATATATTTCCAAGGACAGTGCAATTTAAAACTTTACTTTGCTAAAGGTTGTGCATTCTTATGCAATTCATAAATACTCATTCATTAACAGTATGGATGTTTTCAGAACTATATTCTTGATTCGCAATTACTTCATTTCAAACTGTATAAATATATTGCCTAATTCCTGCCAACATTAATTATACATGTACGTTCGATGAGCTGGGAGTGATTCTGCTCCCTTTGCAAACGAAGAGAATCACAGGGGGGTTAATTGTTTTATATAAGAAGCTGATATGAATAAAGAATGTCTGATGCTTCACGTCTGTTGTAACTGTTTGGTTTCATCTTCTAGTTCCCAAGATGGTGCTTATGGATCTATCAATAATTGAACAGATAACTTTCATTTACTATCATTTTCTTGGAATATTTGGAGTTCCTGGTAAGAAACTGAAACTGAGGACTTTGCATTTGTCTAAAAATTCAGACTCTAATTTTGTTCTTGCTTTTGATGCATTGATCAAGCATAGAACCTCAAATTATCTCCCTGAATGCGGCACCCAGTTAGGTCTTCCTTCAATATAGAATACTTCTTGCAATATGCATTGATAATGTTATTTCAGAACATTTCCTGGGATCCAGAAGATGGTAGATTTAAGGATGTATCTGTAAAACATATCCCATAGTTTAGAGGAACATGTGTTTGCAGCTCTCCTTTACTGTGTGTTTCTCTTGTCTCATGTTTGGATCCATTATAGATTCATTTGGAGGTGCTAATTGTTGTGGTTCGTCCACACCGAAAATCATCCTTCTATCCTCTGGCTGCCAGGATTATGGATGGAGCAGCGGAGAGGATGTTTGTTCTTTGTATCATTGTCATACTGCCATATATTCTGGTTTGGGAGAAGAGCTTTCCTCTTCATGATCAGTGCAGTCTTATCAAACCAGCACAGACTGTGTGAGCTTGTCAGATTGGGGAATTAATAAGAAAGAAATATGAACAAAAGGATATCTTATTATGTTGAGGTGAAGTTAGATGGAGGAAGTTTTATATGAAGCATGAACATTAACATTGGAATGAGTGACCTCATTTTTTAAAAAAAATCACACAGCACCAGGTTATAGTCCAACAGGTTTAACTGGAACAACGTTAGCTTCCGGAGCGTCGCTCCTTCATCAGGTGGTAGTGGAGGGCTCAATCCTAACACACAGAATTTATAGCAAAAATTTACAGTGTGATATAACTGAAATTATACATTGAAAAATTAATTGTCTGTTAAGCCTTTCATCTGTTAGAAGACAGTGATAGTTTCACTTCTTTCATGTGTAAATCACAAAATCTTTTTTTAAAAAGTTGCATTCTCAGGTAAGCTGTTAACAATGGGTGATAATGTTGTAGACAATATGTTGAAGGCGTTAGCCCCCTGTGTTCTCTGTCTATGCCATGATGTTTAGATTGATTTTAATCTAAAAAGTGAGATAATGGAGTTTTACATGAATTCATGCAGTTTTTGCACCTCATTTTTGTTGTAATTTCTAAATTCTGCTTGACAATTAATTTGGAGATTTAACTCTTGTCTTTGTAGCTAACTTCTTGACAATTGTCCTTCTGATCCGAGGAGGTTGTGGTCTGTCCAAAGGCATCACGCTTTACTTGGTGGGTATGACAATAGTGGACTTGTTGGTCCTTATATTCAATGTGATAATCTATTACATACTTTATTACTATTTCCCATTTTCATTTTTACACTACACTTCTGTAGTGAGCATCAATGAGGTGATCAACTATGTGCTTGTTGACTGCTCTGTTTGGCTGACAGTCGCTTTCACTGTCGATCGCTTTGTCCTCATTTGTTGTCAAAAGCTCAGAGAGAGCTATTGCAGGGAGAAGACTGTAGCTGTAATTATAACAACGCTGTGTGTTGTATCGTGCATCAAAAATATTCCAGTGTACTTTGCTTTTGAACCTGGCTATATAATTGACAATGTAGAGTGGACTGTTGATTTCAAGCCAGTGTATTTTACATGGCCAGGATGGATAACCTTTGACTGGCTTGATACAATTTTAAACCCACCATTGCCATACTTTCTCATTTTACTGCTCAATGCATTGACTGTTCGCCACATTGTGATGGCGAATCGAACCCGCAGACCACTGCAAGCTCAATGCAACACCCAGAACAGTGATGATCCAGAGATGCAGAGCCGAAGGAAATCCATCATTTTACTGTTCGCTATTTCTGGCACTTTCATCGTGCTCTGGATGCCATATGTTGTATTTTTTTTCACTTCCAGGATTACAGAACGTCATTATGAGCCAGATCAATTCATGGATCCGTTCTTTATTGCAGACTGCACAGCAGATATGTTTCAACTGCTGAGCTCCTGTACAAACACGTATATTTATGCATTGGCCCAGACTAAATTCAGGGAGAAATTGAGGAATGCAATAATGTATCCCTTTATTGCAGTTATAAAATGTTTAAAATAATTGAAACAAACTGAAACTGAGCAGCAAAACCTTCATCATGTTTGATTGAATTTGGATGAAATGTTGTCCTCAAAATGGATACTTTATTCTCTAAATGTCAGCCTCACCGCTGTGGTAACATTTCTCCTGTATCAGCAAGTGATGTGTTCTACCTGAGAATTGAAGCAGGCGTTTGTACAGTCAGATGTCATTTCAGATGAGCAAATGATTTATACTGAATAACGCAGAGATATTAGTCTAATGGCTGGAAACAAGCGCTGAAATCCCACCACAGCCTAATAGCTCATGGTGAGTAGGAAACCGCTGCTTATTGTGTGGTTCACTCATGTCCCCTCAGAAAGAGAATCTGCTGTCTTTACCTGGTCTGACCTACATCTGTCTCCAAACCACAGCAATGTGATATATTCCATCACACCATTAGATACAGGAGTAGATGTAGTCCATTCAGCCCATCCACTCAGCTTTACCATTCAATGAGATCATCACTTCTCTGCTAAGACTCAATTACACTTTCCTGCCTTTTGGCCATAACTGCTGATTCCCTGATTGATTAAAAATCTCTCGCTCTCAGCCTGGAACGTACTGGCCTAGTTTCAAAAGTTACCCATAGTAAAGAATTCTTTAGAATCATTACCCTCTTAGAAAATCAATTACTCCTCTGTCTTAAATAGGCAACCCCTTTGTAATATGTCAGCAATCCTAACTGAAAAGGAGCATCATTTCTTGTTTAACACCAAAGCAGAGCCACTTCTCATGGTGTAGATAGGCTTGTCCCAGCCCGGAAGAGACAGATATCCCTGGGTTTGATTTTAATTTTATATTCAGGAATGATACCACACACATTTGAATGTTTTCTTCACACGAGGTGATTCTTTTTTTCCAACTATTACCCAACAGAGCCTGCTTTGGATTTTTATGAATCAGGGTCTGCACTTCTTTTTCCCTAATCAACCCATTCAGAGATGTCATTCCATACCTGAGGAGCAGGTGGATCTTGAACCCAGGCCATCTGGCTCAGAGGTAGGGACACTCTCAATATACACAAGAGCCCTGAATCCTACCAGAAGCTGTGGCTGGATTTGAACATGTGCCTCCAGGGAATTAGCCTGAGTGACCGAGCCAGTGACATTATCCTGAGGCCATCACTTCCCTTCATTGGGTCTGCATTATCATGGGCTAAGGTGATGCATTCTAGCACGAAGTTATTGCCTGTTACCAAAGGAATTCATTCTCAACTTGCTCGACAGGAAGATTCATTCATGATTCCCAGGAGTTTTAAAGAGATTCTCAGATCCCTCCCCCTCCAAGTCTGAGCGATCTCCCCCTTGCTCCTGTGACGATGTGGCTTCCTATGTTGTTTTGTTCATGGCCCCATTCCTGTTGCTTTCCAGGTCTGATCGAGGAGGGTATAATAAGTCAGTGAATGTCTCTTCAGTGAAGACTGTCAAAGAGACAGTGCAGGGAGCTCCCCCTCGGTGGTGTGTCCATTGAAACAATTCCCTCTGTGGAGGGTTCCTGCCGGAGGTGGTCAACATGCTTTTTGTGCAATTTCCTCCTCAGTTTTGACCAGATACAATATCGGCCTGTTTTTTAAAAGGTTAACTCCCAAGGTGTCTGGAGAGCAGTCACCAACGTTCCTTACATGGATTGCAACTCCCTCGAGTAATTTTTGAGACCTTGGAACCCCATTATGTTCCTTGGAGTCAGTGTCTCTTTGGTCTAGTTTTCATTTTCTCTTCAACAGGGTATAATCCATCTTTGTCAACTCTGTACCCAAGGTACAATGACCCGTTTACCTGAACACACATTTATCCCTATTTAGCCGAATGCCAGCCTCAGACAAACACTGGTAGACCTCCTCCAAACTCCACAAATGTTCCTTTGTGGTTCCCTCTGAGATTGAAATGCCACCCAGATAGTCTCTGAAACTCTTCATGAAGCTGTTAGAAGGGGCTCCACAAACGGTCAGGAGAATGACTTTTTGTTGGTGATTTACCCCGTTTGCCTGAGAAAAATATCTCATTATTTCAGTGTACTGGGACAATCCTCCACACCCGAATCAAAACGTTCCAGATTCCCAAACAGCAGAATGTTTAACATTTCCCTGACATGGTCTCACTGGGTTTGTTGAAAGGCAAGGCTGTCTGAAACATGCCTTTACTCTCAATGCCAATATAATAACTCAGGAAGCCTGACTGGAAAGGAACAATATTTGTTGTTGAAAACCAAAATACAGCGATTGCTCATGGCACACAGAGGCTAGTCCCAGCCCGAGACACACAGTTCTGCAGATCATCACCGGGTCTACATTATTTGCTTTTCACTTAACCTTTTTTTTAATCAAATTGTTCAGAGATGTTTTTACACACCTTTGGAGCTGTACTTTGCTTTTGAACCTGGCTCTGTAATTGACAATGTAGAGTGGTCTGTTGATTTCGAGCCAGTATATTTCACATGGCCAGGATGGATAACATTTGACTGGATTAATATAATTGTAAACCCATTATTACCATACATCCTGATTTTATTATTTAACACCCTGACTGTTAAACACGTTGTGATGGTTAATCAAACCCACAAAGTGCTGCTAGGTCAACACAACACCCTGAACAGCGACGCTGCAGAGATGCAGAGCTAAAGGAAATCCATCCCTTGACGGTTCGCCATTTCTGACAGTTTCATCATGGTGTGGATGCCTTCTGTTATATTCTTCCTCATCGCTAGAATAACAGAATGTCATTATGAACCTGATCAATACATGGACCCGTTACGAATCACAGAATACACTTATCACAGATATGTTTCAACTACTGAGCTCCTGTACAAACACATGTTTATGTATTGGCCCAGACTACATTCAGGGAGATGTTGAGAAATACAATAATGTATCAATTTATTACAATTATTAAACATGTCAAATGATCAAAACAATCTGAAACACAGCAGCACAAACTTTATTGTGTTTGAGTGAACTCTGTCTGAAATGTTGTTCACAAAATTGACACTTAATGACTTGAAATATCAGCTTCAGCTTGGTAGCACCATTCTCCTGTGTCAGCAAGGTTAATGTTCAAGCACGTCACCACCGCAGACACTTGCACAGCCAGATGCCATTCCAAGTGAGTGAATGGTTTCTGGAGTGACAGGAACACAGTGGAAATATTACTGGATTGATAATGCAGAGGTTCAGGGTAATGTCGGGACAAAGGGGATCAAATCCCACCATTAACTCATAGCTAGTGGTGAGCGTGAAACTTAGTGCTTAATGAGATAAAGACCATAAGACATAGGAGGAGAAATTAGGCCATTCAGCCCGAGTCTGCTCCACCATTCAACCATATCTGATAAGCTTCTCAAACCCATTCTCCCTGTAACTTTTGATCCTCTTTACAATGAAAACCGGTCCATCTCCATCTTAAATATACTCAATGACCCGGCTCCACAGCCTTCTGTGGCAATGATTCCACAGATTCCCCACTCTCTGGCTGAAGATGTTTCTCCTTAGCTCCGTTCTAAAAGGTCTTCCCTTTACTCTGAGGCTGTGCCCTCGGATTCTAGTCTCTCCGACCAATGGAAACACCTGCCCAAGATCCCCTCTGTCCAGGCCGTTCACTATTCTGTAAGTTTCAATTACATCCTCCCTCATCCTTCTAAACTCCATCGAGTACAGACCCAGACTCCCCAAACATTCCTCTTATGGTCAGTTTTTCATTCCTGGCACCATTCTCCTGAACCTCCTCTGAACATGCCCCAGGGCCAGTACATCCACTCTGAGATATGGGACCCAAAGCTGCACACAATACTCCAAATGTGATCTGACCAGAGCCTTATTGAGCCTCAGACGTACATCCCTAATTTTATATTCAAATCCTCTCAAAATAAATGCCATCATTGCACTTGCCTTTCTAATTACCGACTTAACCTGCAAGTTTACCTTGAGAGAAACCTGGATTAGTATTCCCAAGTCTCCTTTTGCACTTCAGACTCGTGAATTTAGAAAACAGTCCATGCCTCCATTCTTGCTCCCAAAGTGCATGACCTCACACTTTCCCACGCTGTACTCCATCTTCCACTTCTTTGCCCACTCTGCTAACCTGTCCAAATCCTTCTGCAGCCTTCCTGCCTCCTCAATGCTACCTGCCCCTTTACCTATCTTTGTATTATCTGCAGAATGCCCTCAGTTCCTACAACTAGATCAGTCATGTATAAAGTGAAAAATTGTGGTCCCAACATTGACCCTTGTGGAACACTACATGTCACCGGCTGCCATCCTGAGAAGGCCTTTTTTATCCCCACTCTCTGCTTCCCGTCAGACAGCCAGGCTTCTACCCATGCTAGTACATTGTCTCTGACACCATGGGCCCTTATCTTACTCAGTAACCTCCTGTGCGTCACCTTGTCAAAGACCTTCTTGAAGTTCAGGTAGATAGCATCCATTGGCTCTCCTTGGATTAAACTGCTCACTACTGCCTCAAGAAATTCTAGCAGATTTGTCAGGAATGACCTCCCCTTGATGAGACCATGCTGACTCTGCCCTATTTTACCATTCACTTCCAATTATTCAGCAATTTCACCCTTCACAATGGATTCCAGGATCTTACCCTATAATAAAGTGACTGACATTGACATAAACACATTGTGTTAAACTCATGTTGGTCAGATTCCCATTCTTTGAGTCTGCGTCAAAGATCATTTTTAATGTCAGAGACTGTATCACATTCATTGCCATGTTTCAGTAGTTATTTGTTGTACTGCTGCTCTATAACTATGTCCAACTATGTTATGACTCACTGGGATAACGTGCTGGAAATCAAGACCCACTCTTCCCAGCCATCACAAAGGTAAAGTTTTTAAAAGAAATGGAATGACCCCAAACCTACCTGATTTTCAGAGCCAGCTCGATAGGAAACACAAATTAGATTACAGTACGAAACAAGAAATCACTATGTATTACAGGTCATCAGATTCTAGCTACTCAGAAACAGAGAGAGAGAGAGAGCTACATAAACAGGATACACAATTGATATCAATTTCCTTGATTTCCAAATATGCAGTTGTCCAGGTAAATCCCTGGGGTTCAAAACAATTCTTTCTCATTTCAGTTCACAATTTTAAACACAAAATTAAACACCTTGTATTTTTATTCATAGAGCAATCTTCTGGTAGTCACAATTAGTGTCGAAGATTTCTGTGTGATTTTGTAAAAAATTCTCAGCACAGCTTGTACGTGTGAGAGTTCCTTGTTCTGAGGCACTCTCACTGACTGTAGTATTTGCAGCCTGACCTACTCTTTGTCTTGGCTTGTTGTGTGTGTCTTTCAGGATTTAATACTTGATGAACTGAATGGTTTCTGATGCTCTCCTGTGATAAGGTTTTCCTTCCTCTCAGGATTTCTCTGTCATTCTTCCTGCGTTCTGCTCCGAACACATTCTAAATGGCTTGCTCCAAAGTTTCTTCTTCTTTATAATCGAATAAATCTGATCAACCCCATCAATGATTCCAATAAAAATCTTCCCTTTTAAGATTTCTCATTTCAAAGTTTCATAGCTACTCTTTTCCACAAATCTGCAGGAATCATTCACTAAATTATTTATGGATTCCCCTCAATGCTGTACTCTTCTGTTAAATGTTAATTTTTGAGAGTTTAATTTGTGCTCACATTAAAGTAATTACATTGTCAATTGATCAGAGACAGTTCAGTATTGATGGGAAAACAACACATTTCGTTGAAAAGTTTCATCTTGCAGTTATCAAGGTGATTGTCAAGAATATTAATTCAATAAGAAAACTATCATGAGAGAGAGGATTGATTGGTTGGGAAGTAGACTGTGATTGGTCAAATTGTTGCCATGGAGAATGCATCAATTAATACAGATTGACAACTAACAGCCAACTTCTGTGTAAATTGTAAATCAGACAAGTTAGCTCTGATTGATCGGGTCATTGTCCTGATAAATAAACTGAGGAGCCAGTTCTCTGCTGCAACTACTGACTGACTGACTGCATGAGCAGATCTTAAAACTATCAAGGTATTGAAGGTGTAAACATCGCTGTTATTCCTACAATTTGGCCAGCAGAGGTGCTGATGAGCCATTCTTGGTGATGGATGTTGATGTTCCTCATCCAGAGTTCCAACTCCTGATTCGCTAATCTCCGAATCCACATTTTGCATAAATTCAGATCTTTCCTTTTCTGTATAACTCACTCCCACATGGCTCATGATGATCAGTTTTCCTTACTTCCATAATCTTTTTCAGGTTTCCAAAATGTCCCTTACCTTGGCAGATAGGAGCCACCCAAAAAGGAATAAGAAACATGAACTGGAGTAGGCCATGAGGTCCCTTGAGCCTAATCTGCCATCCAATAGGATCATGGCTGATCTGGCATTCCTCATATCCACTCTCCTACCCTTTTCCATAACCTTTGACTCCCCTACTGCACAAGTAGCTATCTATCTCAGCCTTAAATCTACACAAGGACTCTGTCCCCACAGCTCTTTGTGGCCAGGAGGTCCAAAAGACTCATGACCCTCTGAGGGAAGAACATCTTCCTCAGCTCAGGCTTAAATTGATATCCCGTTATTCTGAGGCGGCACCCTCTGGTCCTAGACTTTCCCTTGAGGGGAAACACCTTGTCAGTGTTGACCCTGTCAAGCCTCTTATGAATCCCATATGTTTCACTGAGATCACTTCTCATTCTTTTAAATTCTGTTGAGTAGATTCCCAACCTGATTAACATTTACTCATATGACAATCCCTCCATTCCATGGATCATCCCAGTGAATTTTCTCTGAACTGCCTCCAATGAAATAACGTTTTGACTTTAATGAGGAGACCAAAACAGTGCACAGTACTCCAGATATGATCTCACTAGCACATTGTGCAGTTGCAGAAAGACTTGCCTACTCTCACACTCCCATCCCCTTGAAATAAGGAACAGCATTCCATTAGCCTTCCCGATTACCTGCTGTACCTGTGTGCTGGCTTTCTGTGCTTCATGCACAAGAACCCCTGAGTTCCTTTGTGTTACAGTTTTCTGCAGTTTTTTCTCCAGTTACACAATACTCTGTTCTTTTATTCTACCTTCCAAAATGAACAACTTCACACTTTCCCACATTATACTCTATTTGCCAACATTTTGTCCACTTATTTTACCTGTCAACATGTCTCCGTGAACTGTCTGTGTTCACCTCACAATATGCCTCTCCATGTATTTGTGTGCCATCTGCACATTTAGCTTCAGTACATTACTTTCCTTCCTCCAAGTCATCAATATACATTACCAACAGTTACAGGCCCAGCACTGATCCCTGTGGAAACCCATTGGTCACAGGTCACTAACCTGCACAAGAACCCCTTATCCCCATTCACTGTTTCTTGCCCCTTGTCCAATTTTCTCTCCATTCCTATACACTACCATCAACACCGTTTGCTCTTATCATGTGGCTGACCTTTCATGAGAGATCTTGTTCAACGCCTTCTGCAAGTCCAAATACAGCACAACTGTCAGCTGTCCTCGACATACTCTGATTGAGGCTTCTTCAAAAAACTCTAATAATTTAATCAGACATGAATTCCCTTTCATGAAACCATGTTGACTCTGCTTGATTAGGTTATGATTTCCCAAATGGGCTGCTATTACTTCCTGAATACATTGATTCCAATACTTTTCCCACAATAGATATTCAACTAATTAGCATACAGTAACTTGTCTTTTTGAACAGAGTGTCACATTGGCAGCTTTCCAATCTCTGGAACTTCTCCAGAAACCCAGGGTTTTTTGCAAATTGCAGCCAATGCATTCAGTATTGCTGTAACTACCTCTTTTAGGATCCAAGGATGTAAATCATCAGGGCCAGGAGACTTATCTGCCTTTAGCACCAGAGGTTTGTCTAAAACTACTTCTTGAGTGATAATGATTGTACGTAATTCTTTCCTCTGTATTCATTAGCATGAATGGGATGTTCAAAGTATTTTCCACCGTCAGAATATCTGTTTAACTATTCTGCCATTTCCTTGTTCCCTGGAACATTCCCCCAGATTCATTTTCTTAGGAGTCTATGTTCACTTTGACCCCTCTATTCCTTTGTATACATTTAAAGAAGCTCGTCTTGTCAGTTTTTATATTCCTCACTAGTTTGCCCTCGTAGTTTAATTTCTGTCTTTTGATCTCAGTCATGACAATGGCATTGGCGGTTGAGAATGTGTCTAATGCAGAATCAGGTTGGTCCAGTGTGGAATCGAGTGGGTCCAGTGTGGAATCGAGTGGGTTCAGTGCAGAATCGAGTGATACTGAAGTTCTAGACCCCTCCAAAGGGGCCTCTTGGTTCAAGATCGGTCAAAAGAATCACAATGAATATGGTCTGTTTAAATCAAGGTTACCAGTTTAATTAATTAAGGCAGCCTGACGCAGATTTGTCCAGCAACACGGAGGTTAAAAGCTTCTGTATTCCATGAAGAAATGGTGCAAATACATGCGAAAATTGCACATTAATTATATATTTTTTAAGAGATTACAAAATTAGGAGAAAATCTTTAATTACAAGAAAAGACCAATCACATATAATAAAGTGACATGATTTACAGCAGGTTAATCCAATGATATTCCCTGGGAAAGGGATCTTAATTACATAAATCGTCAAATCATAGGTTTGTACAAATACCAAATCACTGTCTTATGATTCTTACAATGAAAAATACATTGATTTCCCTTATCTCTAAACACAACCAACTTAGCAAAGCATCAGTTCAAGTTCACAGAGTCAAATCATTACTTGCAGCCATTTTGTTGTGTTATTTTAAATTGAAAAACCATTTTGAAGTTAATAAAAATCTACATACACTTGTTGCTTCTGACAAAAGCCTAAATTCAAATTTTAGATCCTCAATCCCAGTGTGGAATCGAGTGGGCCCGGTGTGGAATTGACTGGGCCCAGTGTGGAACTGAGTGGGCCCAGTGTGGAATCGAGTGGGCTTAGTGTGGAACTGAGAGGGCCCAGTGCAGAATCGAGCGTGCCCTGTACAGAATCGAGTGGGCCCAGTGCAGACTGTGACGGTGCAGTTGGAGGTGAGTTTGGGTTTCTGGCAATTTCTGCATCAATGAGGTGGTCCTAGTGCTGACTCATGACTGTCGCGGTGGAGGTGAGTTTGGGCTCAGTACGTGACCTGGTGGCATCAGCAGTGGCTTCATCGGTGAGGTAGGCTCAAAGCAGACTCATGGTGATGGCAGAGTCGTGTTTGGGCCGGTGCAGTACCTCGTGGCATCGGTGGCATTTGCATTGACGAGATCCAGCAAGGACTCATCGTGGTGAGGACATCGGTGAAGGTGGGATGGGTCCGAAGAATGGAGCACTGAACAAGAAGGAGGGTAAAGCTGAACATTTTTAATTTATTTCTTTACCTTCATATTTGATGTTTTGGTTTATTTTTCTGTGTTTTAAGACGGCACCAGAAAGTGGCGACACTATATAATACTTTCCATTCTATTTTGTAACAAAATGCACTGGATAATAAATATATCAAATCAAAATGAAATCCTTTAGTCAAAGCAATCAGACTGTCCATCTGGATTAAAACAGTGTTTCTTCTGACTATTATAGTGGGGATTTAAAAGTTGAATTTAAGCCTTTGTCAGAAGCAACAAATATATGTAGGTTTTTATTAACAACAAAATGGCTGCAAGTTATGATTTGACATTGTGAACCTGTATTACTGCTTTGCTGAATTAGCTGAAATAGAAGATAAAGCAAACAATGGAGTTCTCATAAAATGAATCATGTGACACTAATTGACCACTCAATCTAACCTTGAACTGCCAGCATGAGATGATGATCTCCCACAGATAAGAACCATTTCCCAGGAAGTGTCATTGCATTAACCTGCTGTCAATCATGTCACCTTATTACTGGCGATTGGTCTTTTCTAATAATTAAGGCTGTACTGTCTTTCAAAAACATATTTAAAAATGCTTATTGTTTAACTGTAATTGCGCAATTTTGCCACGGAACACAGAAACTTAAACCTCTGTGTTGCTGGACAAAACTGTGCCAGGCTGCTCCAGCATCTGCAGACAACACATTTGCAGCTGTGATCTCCAGCATCTGCAGACAACACATTTGCAGCTGTGATCTCCAGCATCTGCAGACCTCATTTTTTACCCGAAGATTTTAACCTACTGCGAATCCTCTTACAAGGATGCCTTCCTTGAAGAAGCTCTCTTCCTCCCTCTACAAGGATTTCAGTGAGTCCCTCTCTCACTGCACCCCCCAGGTCCTCCCTACCTTTTATCTTAGTCTGCTTGGCTACTCTCTCTCATTCCTGATGAAGGGCTTATGCTCGAAACGTCGAATTCTCTATTCCTGAGATGCTGCCTGGTCTGCTGTGCTTTGACCAGCAACACATTTGCAGATGTGATCTCCAGCATCTGCAGACCTCATTTTTTACTGCCTTATTTTATTAAACTAATAACCTTGCTTCATACAGATTGCTTTCCATTGATTTTTTTGACCGATCTCGAAGCCGAGAGTTGTCGCCTGGGGTCTACATCTTCATTTGTTGCAGTGACCCCGGGTTTGACATGGATGGATCATGAACAGCGGTGTAAGAACCGAGAGTCCTTCACTGTTGAGAGTTGAGCAATTCGGCCGGGGCCACACCTGAGCATTTTATATGCGTTTAGTTTTCCTCTCATTCAAGTGGTGCCCGACCTGACCCCTCGCTGTTTATTTTCTAGTCCAGCCCAAAAGGATCAGTCTGAGCAAAGATAGGAGACCCTGTGTATGTAAAAAAAGGGATAAAAATAAGTGAAGTTGGGAATGTTTTTAATATTCACGGTTGGCCGTTTCCGGGGTTGGTTAACTCTGAAGCGGGATTATTTACCTCCGAGTGTTTTATTTTAACGGTTGGCGGTTTCTGGGGTTGTTTAATTCAGAGATTTTTTTGGATTTATTGATCTCTGACCTTTGAGCCCCTCCTCACCTTCAAACTTTCCGAGTTTTGATATTGTGATTGAATTTGATCCGATGAAGACGAGTAGAGAGGGACAAGGTCGGGAATCTTCTCCGAATTCAGTAAACCCGATTTGGCTGGATTGGTGTTGTTTAAATTAATACCAAGATTCTTTAATAAAAAGAAAATATTGCGGTATTTTATAACAAAAGGTTTGATGTTTTGTAAAATGAATTAGGATTTGTGGAAGTTTGATTAGTGAATTAAAAACAAGTCTGAGTCAATACTATAAAAGGAAAGTGGTTTGAAATGGGTAATTATAAAGATAAAACAGAAGGTCCACTCTCAACCTTCGTTAAAAATTCCCGAAAAAATCGGAGGCTTTTAGAAAACTTAAACAAAGCATTGGGCCATGAACTAGCAAACCCACAAGCTGCTGCCCCTAACGCCACTATCTGTATTTATTGCCCTTGGAAGCCCCATGAAATTATATCTATCCTCAGTAATGCACCAGACCGCCACGAGGTACCTCAGCAATTCATCGATTTTCCTAAGTACCATAATTAAAGTTTATGATGGTAATGCCAAAGATCTTTGGGCCCTTATCTGGTCGGCATGGACGAGTTGGGCCGAAGGGTCTGTTTCCCTGCTGTACATCTCTATGACTCTAAGTCCTTACCCCCTCTGAATATGCCCGCTTTACTGAACACATTAAGCACAATCTTAATGCTTTTGCTAACGCTGTAGCCCAGGAACAACAGCAACAAGATGGTATTCTTGCTGCTGCAACTACAATATTAGCAAAGCCTATTGAGCTCACTCTCAAACTTTGCCTGAAAAATCAGGAGTCTGCTGAGGGCTTCCTGGAAGGTTTTAGAGAATGTTATGAATCTTATTCCGGAGATGAAAATTGAAATTTCAGTGCTGCCAAAGCTCAATATAACTCGATGCTATTAAACTGCCTCCCGCCCTCTGTAGCCACAGCAGTCAAGATAAATGACTTGCAATGGTTTGAAGCCACTCCTTATCAACTCCGTTGTTCTATTAGAGTTTTATGGAAACAACAAAGTGAAGAAAAGCCTCCAATCCGTGTAAAATCGGAATTTGTTGTTCGAGAGGAGTATTTTAAACAACTACCCGTGTGTAGTAATGGTGGCTCTGCATCGAGCTGAAACAACAGTCGTGGGCGTGGTTGAGAGGCTCCTCCTCCTGGAAATACACGTCCAGGCTGTTTTAATTGTAGTAGCCCATATCACTAGGCTTGGGACTGCCCAATCTGAGGCTGCTTTATCTGTGACAATGCTTAGCACTGGGGCACTGCTTGCCCGAGAGTGGCAATAAACTAAGAACAAGGAAACAGTTGTAGAAATCACCCTGAGAACTGTGATAATTGTTGAAGACCTTCTGATAATAAGCATCTTTCATCACAAGCAGGAAGAAGAGGACAGATTACCAATTTTTCCCAAAATAATCCTTTTCCCAATGACTAAATAATTTTCCTTTATGTTTTCTGTCTTTCAAACCGGAACCCTCAGTCTTACTTAAAGTTAACAACAGATGGTACCCTTTTCTAACTGGTACAGGGGCTTTAATGTCTTTTGCAAAATCTGACATGAATCTGCCAATTTCTAAACAGACAGAGAATGTATCTGGTCTCCAAGGAGAAAGCCACAAATATCCACTCTCTGATCAAGTCCCCATTTATTTCCAAGACTATTCCCTGCTTCATCGCTTTGTGATTACAACCAACTTATCATGTAACCTGATGGGACGAGACCTGCTGTGTGCCTTCCAAGTTAAACTTGCATGTTCCCCTTATGGTGTCCAACTTGATTCTGACTCATCTGTCCACTAAACCACAATTGTGGCCACTTGATATTGACCCTCAAGTTCCTGGAGAACATATTACTCTTGCTTATGATTGAACAGGCCAAGATAAATGTTTTGAAAACTTCTTCACAAATTAATTGGAACTAAATGGACTGTGCAGATTTTGGCCCATGTCGCCAGTCCAGAAGGAGAGGCCGATTTTGTTAAAGTACCATCTCATTTATGGAAGCAAGGGGACTCATCAGCCCCTCACATCACTCAGAAAGTAAATACGCCTCACCATGTTAAGGAAGTTGGCCCGTTGGTTCACCGTGTAATTACCAAGGCTTATCTGCATTGTTACCTACTGCAGACATTTCAAGAAGACATGACTATTCTCTTTTATCCAACTCCTACTTCCTGCAATGCCACACTCCAGCACTGTGAGAGTCGGGTCATCCTTTGTCTAATCAACCTGGATATATGAGCTGAGACATCCTCTCATGTTTGACTTACAGACTGTGAACACATTCAAGTTGCTTTAAAGCCAAATGTTATCTTGCCATCCATTCACCAGTACCCACGAAAACAGCAAGCTATACCAAGCCTTACTGCTTTAATTGAAAACTTTCTCCACCAAAGTATATTAGTCCCATGTCAATTGCCTTGTCTAACTCCTATTATGGCTGTCCCAAAACCTGGCAAACCAGACCAATATAGGATGGTTCAAGATTTAAGAGCTATCAATGCCATTGTCCAGCCACTTCAGGCCTTGGTTCCAAACCCAGCTCATATTTTATCCACAATATCATCGGATGCTAAATCTTTTGCTGTTGTTGATCTTCAACATGCCTTTTTCTTACTGTCTCTTCATGAGAACAGCCAGTACTTATTTGCCTTCACCTTTAATGGACAGCAGCTAACTTGGACTCGACTACACTAAGGCTTCATTCATTCTCCAACATTTTTCTCTCAGATCTTACAGAAATAATTGAGGTCTTTAACCTCGACAAGTGGATCTACACAAGTTCAATATGTAGACGACCTCCTGGTAGCCAGTGTTGATGAAGAATCAAACCACCCTGATGGTGTGCTTCTTGTCAATTACTTGAAGCACTTAGGATACATAGTCTCTCCACAGAAAGTCTCCATTGCACTACGTCAAGTTAAATTCCTGGGCTTTATAATATGTGCTGACCCACACTCTCTGGAACAGAGTCGTATCACTCCTGTTATCAACTTCCCAGCCCCAATCAACGCGAAGCAAGTGCACCAATGGCTGGGCATGGTCAACTTCCACAGACAGTGGGTTCCAAACGCGACTCTCCTCATGAAGAAGTTGGCTCTATATTCCTGTTATGAAGGAACATTCACCCTCTCCTCAGAAGGAAAGCAAGCCTTTGATGATCTAAAGCAAGCTTTGTCACAAGCTCCAGCTCTGGGAAGACCTCTTTATGACAGACCCTTTCAATTATACTGCACTATTGTGGATGACTGTGCCTCTTCAGTACTTACGCAACTTCAGCCAGATAAACAACGTCCAGTTGCCTACTTTTCTACTAAACTTGACCCCGTTGCCTTGGGACATCCCAGCTGCACTCAGATTTTAACTGCCATTTATATCAGTTTACAATCTGCAGAGAATCTTACACTGAAACAAGACTTTGTCATCTCCAGTTCTCATTCAGCGGTTGCCCTTTTAGGGAATTTGCAAACTCAACATTTGACTGCAGCCCACCAAAACCGTTATGAGATTTATCTTTTAAATAATCCCTGATTGACTTTTATGCATTGTACTACCATTAACCCTGCTGATTTTTTTAGCTCATCTTCCTTCATCCTTGTCCACCCCAGAACATAATTGTTTTCTCCTCATCAATGAGAACGTCCAAGTTCAACCAGACCCTTCTGACATTCCAATCCAAAATCCCGGTATCAATATGTTCCCTGATGGTCGTTCCTTTATTGACCAAACAGGAACTGGTTTTTCAGGCTACGCTGTAGTTGATGTGGCTCTATCCTGGAGTCTGCTGCCTTTGACAACCCTTTTTCAGCCCAGCAAGCTGAACTTTTTGCACTGATCTGTGCTTGCATTCTAGGGACAGGGCTCCACCATAATATTTACACTGATTCATGATGTGCTTTTGGGGCTGGACATGATTTCAGACAACTCTGGAGCAACAGAGGATTTTTGACATCTTCTGGCACTCCCATCTCTCACCGTCAGCTTGTCTCAGATTTTTTGACTGCACTCCGACTCCCAAAACAGGTTTCTGTTGTCAATTGTACCACTCATGGATCTGACCAATCCTCTGTTGATGTAGGTAAACGTGCTGCTGATGTAGCTGCAAAACAAGCCGTGAGCAATTGTCTTATGATTGTGCCTAAAATGGTGAGTCAGACTGAAAGCTCTGACAGGAGTAGGTCTATCTCGGAGAAACTAATGCCAACCATTGAAGATGTTGTTACCTTACAGAGGGACGCCTCTGAATCTGAAAGGCAGTTGTGGTCTAAAACCGGCTGTTATTGTAATCCTGTTACTACACTATTGAGCACTCTTGCTGGACAGATTTGTGTGTCTGATGAATTTACTTTCTGGGTAGTTGGTTGTATTCTTTATGTTACTCACTGTGGGGCTTGCTCAACATCTGATTTGCTTTTGAATACTTGGTGGCATCCACGCCTCCAGCAGATGGCCCAACAAGTAAGTGATGGATGTCTCACTTGTAAGGAACACAATCAGGGAAAAGGTATTCCTTGCCCTATAGGTCAGACACCCCTCCCTGAGAGCCTTTTTCAAACTCTTTAACTTGATTGCATTGAATGAGAAAAGTGTCAAAAACTATAAGTATGTTTTACTTATTGTTGATATTTTTTTCTGAATGGATCGAAGCTTACCCTACTTCCAAAGCTACTGCAAAAACTGTTGTGAGAATCCTACTGAAGGAGATTATTCCCCGCTTTGGAATTCCTCTTTGTCTGTCTTCTGACAATGGTCCTCACTTTATTGGTGACATAAATGAGGAATGATCCTCTCAATTCAGCATTCCCTCTCAACTCCATTGTGCTTCTCGCCTACAGGCTGCAGTTCTTGTGGAGCGTTGTAAGCAGACTCTGAAAACTAAACTCACAAAATGAACTTCTAAGACAGGCCTTTCCTGGGTTAAACTATTGCCCCTGGTTCTGTGTTCACCTATGCTGCACTCCCGCTGGTAGAACTCACTTATCCCCTGTCGAAATAGTTTACGGCCGGGCCTTTCGCACACCTTGGAATGACGCCACTGCCCCTGTCCACTTTAACCACATGCCAGGCGATAAGTCCTGCTATGTTCTCTTCTAAACTAACATTTCATGACCGGTCCATTCTAGAGTACATGCTGCTCACGAAATTCTCCGCTCCCTTGAAGGAGATCACCGTATTGAGCCAGGCTCCTTTGTCCTCATCAAGAATTGGACATGCCATAGCCTCCAACCTCGATGGGAAGGACCCTTTCCGGTCCTCCTCACTACCCCAACTGCTGTCAAAGTGGCGGGGCGATGTGCATGGGTTCACATCCACCATTGTAAGGTCATTGGAGATGTATCTAAGAAAGGGGAAGATGATGAAAATGATGGAGATGATGAGAATGATTGAGAAGATGATAGAGATATTGAGAATGAAAGGGAACTGAGAAGGGAGTCGGAACCAGACTTTTAGGGCATAGCTGCCTTTTCGAATAGTAATTTTACTTCTGGTTTAGATATCGTAACCTTTGCTACAGAAATGACTACCAGGATGAGAAGCACTTTCATCCTGAAATGTGGACTTGCCCTGGCAAGCATTAGTACACAAGAGAGGACCATCTGTCTGTGTGACCCTGATCCACAAGAGACTGTATACCACCTATTGTGTGGAATATTACTCAAGATGATCATCGTAATGGTCAACTACATCAACAAGATCGCACAGTCCTTTGACAGAACGTTAACTGTAACTGGATTGCATTCAATTTCCCTCTAAAGCTGAGGGACAACCTTCATCCAACTGATTGGCTGAAAAGACTCAAGATGCATATCCCTCATCTTCCTGTAAGAGAATGCTGGCTTCCTATAGGTCAGAGAAATGAATGGGGGACTGTCTACAGCAAGAATCATTGTGTTCCTGTGAGAGCATTTTAAGTGGGAGCAGCCGCGGAGGTAGGACGAACTCGGAAGACTGCAGATAAGGTAAGGCAGTTTTTATTAAAATTACTTATCGATAGTGGGCAGCGGTGTTTTTCTCTTTCACAGAAGGAACGGGAGCAGCGGAGGAAGTGACGAGGACCGGAGGGGCAGCCGGGTAGGAAAGCAGTGACCATATATATCAGCAAGGTGGCTAAACCAGAGACTCTACTACTGTAGTGTCTCCCACCCGCCCTCCTCCTCTAACCTAGTTAATAAGTAGGAAGAGCAGGAGCCAAGACCGGTCGTATATCTGGGCAGTGGCTGAACCCGAGACACTACACGTGATGTGTCTCCCACCGCACCCCCGCTTCCTCTAACCAAAAATAGGACTCTGGTTTGTTAAGGTAAGGATTTTCTATTTCTTTATCGGTGATTGGTTAAAATTTTACTTTTTATGGTTTATCTATTAATTGGTTTTTAGAAAAAGACTTACAGAGAGGTATCAGAAAGTATTTTAACTCAAACTTATAGAAAGTAATAAAATAATTAACTGAGCAGAGATGGCTGGGCAGGTGATGTGCTGTAGCTGTATGATGTGGAAGCTGGCTGATCCCATTGTGAATGCCAGTGACCACATCTGCAGCAAGTGTTGGTTGCTGGAAGAACTCCATCTCAGAGTTGATGATCTGGAATCTGAGCTTCAAACACTGTGGCACATCCGGGAGGGGGAGAGTTACCTGGATGCTTTGTTTCAGGAGGCAGTCACATCTGGGAGATTAAGTAATTCACATTCAGTTAGTGATCAAGGACATCAGAGTGTGACTGTAAGTGAGGCAGGTAGGGGGAACCTGAGTTCAGGAGTGCAGGAACCTCAGCCCTTGACCTTGTCCAACAGGTATGAGATTCTTGCTCCCTGTACAGATTAGGAAAAGGGCTCGGGACAGGATGAGCCAGCTGACCACGGCACAATGATGCAGAAAGCCATTCAAGAGGGCGGAGCAAAAAGACAAGTAGTTGTTATAGGGGATTCTATAATTAGGGGGACAGATAGTATCCTATGCAAGCCAGATCAGAAGTCTCGCATGGTGTGTTGCCGGCCCGGTGCCAGGGTGTGGGACATCTCCAACCGGCTTGAAAAGATATTGGAAAGGGATGATCCAGTTGTTGTGGTCCACGTTGGAACTAACAACATAGGCAAAGCTAGGCTGGAGGACCTGTTTGAGGATTATCAAGCACTAGGAAGGAAATTGAAGTACAGGTCCTCAAGGGTAATAATCTCCGGATTACTGCCTGAGCCACGTGTCAATCGGCATAGGGATAAGAAAATTAGGGAAGTAAACACATGGCTAAGGGATTGGTGTGGGAAAGAGGGATTCCATTTCATGGGGTATTGACATCAGTTTTGGAACTGAGGGGACCTGTACCGTTGAAACAGTCTCCACCTGAACCGATCTGGTACCAATGTTCTAACGAAGAGGATAAATAGGGTGGTCAGTAGGATTTTAAACTTTTGAGTTGGGGGGAAGGGAAAGTGAAAGCAACAGGGAGTATGGAGTTAAATGGAAAGATAAGCAGGAGGATAGCATATATGCAGGTCGATTTAAGCTTGAGGCAAACTAGGAATGCAATAAAAAGGAAGGATAACTTTGGAAATCTTATGACTTCCAATATCTCTAATGATAAGAAAGTTAGCATTGAGGCACTTTACCTGAATGCTCGTAGCATTCGTAACAAAATAGATGAACTAAAGGCACAGATCATCATGAATGATGATGATGTGGTAGGCATCACAGAGACATGGTTGCAGGGGGTTCAGGACTGGCAGTTAAACATCCAAGGATTTACAACTTATCGAAAAGACAGAGAGGTGGGCAGAGGGGGCGGTGTGGCCTTGTTAGTTAAGAACAAAATTAAATCTATGGCACTGAGTGACATAGCGTCAGATGACGTGTAGTCTGTGTGGAAGCACAAAGGCCAAAAAACCATAATGGGAGTTACATACAGACCTCCTAACAGTGGTCAGGACCAGAGGCGCAACATGTACCGGGAAATAGAAAAGGCATGTCAGAAATGCAAGGTCACGGTGATCATGGGGGACTTCAATATGCAGGTGGACTGGGTAAATAATGTTGCCACTGGATCCAAAGAAAGGGAATTCTTGGAATACTTACAGGATGGCTTTTTGGAACAGCTTGTCACGGAGCCCACAAGGGAGCAAGCTATTTTGGAACTAGTGCTATGTAATGAACAAGACTTTATAAAAGATCTAAAGTAAGAGAACACTGAGGAAGCAGCAATCATAATACGGTAGAGTTCAGTCTGCAGTTTGAAAGAGAGAAGGCAAAATCGATGTAATGGTGTTACAGTGACATAAAGGTAATTATGAGGGCATGAGAGAGGAACTGTCGAAAATTGACTGGAAGCAGAGCCTAGCAGGGAAGACAGTAGAGCAAAAATGGCAGGAGTTTGTGGGTATAATTGAGGACACAGTACAGAGATTCATCCCCAAGAAAGGAAAGATTATCCAGGGAGGGATTAGACAGGCATGGCTGACAAAGGAAGTCAGGAAATGTATCAAAGAAAAAGAGAGATCCTATAAAGTGGCCAAGAGCACTGGGAAATCAGAAGATTGGGAAGGCTACAAAAACAAACATGGGATAACAAAGAGAGAGATAAGGAAGGAGAGGATCAAATATGAAGGCTAGCCAGTAATATTAGAAATGATAGTAAAAGTTTCTTTCAATACATGAGAAACAAGTGACAGGCAAAAGTAGACATTGGGCCACTGCAAACTGATGCTGGAAGGCTAGTGATGGGAGATAAAGAAATAGCTGGAGAACTTAATAAGTACTTTGCGTCAGTCTTCACAGTGGAAGACATGAGTAATATCCCAACAATTGAAGGGAGTCGGGGCTGGGTTGAGTATGGTTACCATTACAAAAGATAGTGCTTGAAAAGCTAAAAGGTCTTAAAATTGACAAATCTCCTGGCCCCAATGGGTACATTCTAGAGCTCTGAGGAAGGTGGCTGAGGAAACACAGGAGGCGTTGGTTGAGATCTTTCAAAAGTCACTGGAGTCAGGGAAGGTCCTGGATGATTGGGAGATCGCTGTTATAACCCCCTTGTTCAAGAAAGGATGAAGAGGTGACAAGTAGGTTAGACCAGGATATCCAGTGGATGTGGTCTATCTAGACTTCCAAAAGGCCTTTGATAAGGTGCCACACAGGAGGCTGCTGACTAAGGTGAGGGCCCATGGTGTTCGAGGTGAGCTGCTGGCATGGATTGAGGATTGGCTGTCTGACAGAAGGCAGAGAGTTGGGATAAGAGGTTCTTTTCTGGAATGGCAGCCGGTGACAAGCGGTGTCCCGCAGGGTTCAGTGTTGGGGCCGCAGATGTTCACATTAAATATTAATGATCTGCATGAAGGGACTGGGGGCATTCTAGCGAAGTTTGCCGATGATACGAAGTTAGGTGGACAGGCAGGTAGTACTGAGGAAGTGGGGAGGCTGCTGAAGGATCTAGACAGTTTGATAGGGTGGTCCAGGAAGTGGCTGATGAAGTTCAATTTGAGCAAATGCGAGGTCTTGCACTTTGGAAAAAAAAATACAAGCATGGACTACTTTCTAAATGGTGAGAAAATTCATAAAGCCAATGTATAAAGGGATCTGGGAGTGCTAGTTGAGGATTCTCTGAAGGTAAACATGCAGGTTGAGTCCGTCATTAAGAAAGTGAATGCAGTGTTGTCATTTATCTCAAGAGGGTTGGAATATAAAAGCAGTGATGTGATACTGAGACTTTATAAAGCTCTGGTTAGGCCCCATTTGGAGTAATGTGTTCAGTGTTGGGCCCCACATCTCAGGAGAGACATACTGGCACTGGAGCGTGTCTAGCAGAGATTCACACGGATGATCCCCAGAATGGTAGGTCTAACACACGAGGAACGAGGATTGTACTCATTGGAGTTTAGAAGGTTAAGGAGAGATCTAATGGAAACTTACAAGATCATACATGGCTTGGAAAGGGTGGACGCTAAGAAATTGTTTCTGTTAGGCGAGGAGACTAGGGCCCGTGGGCACAGCCTTAGAATTAGAGGGGGTCAATTCAGAACAGAAATGCAGAGACATTTCTTCAGCCAGAGAGTGGTGGGCCTGTGGAATTCATTGCCGCCGAGTTTAGTTGAGGGTGGGACGCTAAATGTCTTCAAGCCAGAGATTGATAAATTCTTGATGTCACAAGGAATTAAGAGCTATGGGGAGAATGCGGGTAAGTGGAGTTGAAATGCCCATCAGCCATGAAAAAATGGTGGAGTGGACTCGATGGGCCGAATGGCCTTACTTCCACCCCTATGTCATATGGTCTTGAGTCCCTGGACGTGCCCATCAAATGGACAAAACAATCAGGAACATGAGAAAGCTGGAAGTGAAAGATTAGCAATTCAATTGCAAGTACTATTTTATCAGCCTGTGTCAGGCCAAAAAATGCAATTTTGAAAGACTAAGATTGGTGAACAACACGGTGGCTCAGTGGTTAGCACTGTTACCTCACAGCGCTCGGGACCCAGGTTCAATTCCAGCCTTGGGTGATTGTCTGTGTGGAGTTTGCACACAATCCCTGTGTCTGTGTGGGTTTCCAGTTTCCTTCCAAAGGTGTGAGTGTCAGGTGAATTGGCGATACTGAATTGCTCATAGTACTAGGTGCATTAGCCAGAGGGAAATGGGTCTGGATGGTTTACCCTTCAAAGGGTCTGTGTGGACTCGATGGGCCAAAGGGCCTTTTTCCACGCTGTAGGGAATCTGATCATGATGACCTTGCTTTATACAGACCGCATTGCATTGATTCTTTTGTCAGATCTTGAAGCCGAGAGGTCCTGCCTGGTGTCTACATCTTCAGTAGCTTCAGCGAACAGCAACAATCTAATAACTGCATTCTATTAAAAAATCTCCTGAGCTGCTATGCTATAGCATTTATAAACTTAAGATAAATACTAAACTTATAGATGGAACTAGAGTCGATGTTGAGGTTGAGGATGGAGTGTTGGTTTTAAAGGAATCGAATGATTGATGATTGCTTTATTTTAGGACGGGGGTGAAGATGGCTCGAGATTTAGGGGCAATAGGGCAGGCTCTAAACATTGAGAACTTTAACAATATCAACTAATGATGGGACCAAGAGGAGATGTTGGCTGGTGAGCAGTTCAGTGGGAATAGGACTGAGAGAGCAGGAGATGAGCTTTTTGAAAAAGTTGATCATGGATCAGATGTAAGGGAAGATTGGAGAGAAGTTTGTGAAAAGTGAGAGGTGAGGGTGAGGCAGGGAAGATTTTACAGCAAGCTTGACTCTCTGGGCCATTGGAAGTGTGGGAAGGAACTGATTGGACAGTCTCAGTCTTTGTGACAAAGCCGCCTGTGTACTCCTTCCATTTACTGTTGGGGGTGGGGGTGGAGAACAGAGGGGAGCACAGTTTGAGAAGATGTGATCAAAGGGAAAGTAAGTCAGGTGTTACCTTTGCACTCCGGGATGATTCTGATATAATAAGCAGTTTTAACAAATGATAATTGGGCCCAATATTATTTTACGAGGTCCAGCCAACTCTGATGGTCAATGTGAAACCAGTTCGCCAATCTTAGTCTTTCAAAATTGCATTTTATGGCTTTACACAGGCATATAATATTGTCCTTGCAATTGAATTGCTCATCTTTCACATCCAGCTTTCTCATGTCCCTGATTGTTTTGTTGTCCATTTGATGGCCACGTCCAGGGACTTCATTGCTCACGGGAAGACAATGATTCTTGCTGTAGACAGTCCCCCATTCATTTCTCTGACCTACAGGGAGCCAGCATTGTCTTACAGGAAGATGAGGGATATGCATCTTGAGGCTTTTCATCCAATCAGTTGGATGAAGGTTGTCCCTCAGCTTTAGAGGGATATACAATGCAATTCAGTTACAGTTAATGTTATAGTAACTATGACCAGTTTAAGAAGGATGTCTAGATTTGAAGAGCAGAAATTATTCAGTTAGCTATCAAAAACAAGAAACTTCAGCTGATGACCAAGTTGAATAATTGTGTAATATACACTGTTAGAAGGGCAGTGATACAAATGATGAGATTCTGTAGAACTTCATAAAGGTATCCTAATATTTTTTTACAAAGGACACTTTGCTGAGGAAAACACCCTGAGGACAACAATGCAACAATGTTTCACTCTGCACAGAGCAGTGAGTTTAGATTGAGTCATACAGTTTGATGAAAATTTACAGAGACCGGTTTGTGAATGAGACATACACCTGCACTTTAAACTCAGTAAGAAAGAATTTGACCTGCTCATGAGCTCCAGCACATCATCTTTCCCACTCAGGGAGGGTTTCCGGAGAGGATTGGCTTGGAATCTGTTTGTTGATCTCCCATGGGATTGTGGGTGTTGCTGGCTGGCTGGCCAGCATTTCCTGCCTGTCTTTAGATGCCTTTGAGAAAGTGGGGGTGAGCTGCTTTTTCAAACCACTGCAGTCACATGCTGTATGTACCCACAATGCCCTTCCTCCAGAATTTTAACCCAACCACAGTGAAGAGATGACAATATATTTCCAAACCAGATTGGTGGGTGGCTTGGAGGGAAATGGAGAGTTGTGGTTTTCCCATGTATCTGCTGTCCTTGTCCTTTGAGAGGGAAGTGGTCATGGGTTTTGGAAGGCACTGTCTGAAGAGCTTCAGTGAATTTCTGCCGTGCATCTTGTAGATAACACACACTGCGGCTACTGAGCATCAATGGTGGAAGGAGTGAGTGATTGTGGATGTGGTGCCAATCAAGTGTGCTACTTTGTCCTGAATGATGCCAAGTTTTTTGAGTGCTGTTGGGGTTACACTCATCCGGACACCTGAGGAGTAATCTATCATACTCCTAACGTGTGCCTTATAGATGGAGAACAGGCTTTGGGGAGTCAGGAGGTGAGTTATTTGTGCAGGATTCTTCACCTGTGACCCATTGTAGCCAGTGTGTTTGTGTGGTAAGTCTAATTGAGTTTCTGGTGCTAGTGGGGGGATACAGTGTTGGTAACACCATTGAATATCAAGGGGTTTTGTTTAGATTGTCTCCTATTGGAGATAGCCATTTCCTGACATCTGTGCATGTGAATGTTACTTACTATTTGTCAGCCCAAACCTGGATATTGTCCAGATCGTGTTGCATTTGGACACGGTTCCTTCAGTTTTATCTGAGGAGTGACAAATGGTGCTGAATATTGTGCAATCATTGGTGAACAATCCTATTTCTGACTTCACATTGGAGGGAAGATGATTGATGAAGCAGCTGAAGATTGTGTTGCCTTGTGTCCTTTTCTGAGGATCTCCTGCAGAGATGTCCTGGAGCTGAGATGACTGACCTCAAACAACCTAGATTATCGTCCTATGTGCCAGGCATGACTCCAACCACCGGAGAGTGTTTCCCTCACACCTATTGATTCCAGTTTTTCTGTGGCTGCTTGATGCCATCTTCAGTGAAATGGAACCTTCATTCGCAGCTTCCCTCTGGAATTGAGCTCTTTCCGCCATGTTCTCCAAGGCTGCAATGAGATCAAGAGCTGAGTTGTCCCAGCAGAAACCAAACTGGGCCCTAGTGAGCAGGTTATTGCTGAGCAGGTACTGCTTGATAGTATCATCGATGTCACTTTCATTACTTTACTGATGATTGAGAATAGACCAATGGGACGGTAATTAGCTAGGTTGGATGTGTCTGCTTTTTGTATCCAGGACGAGCCTGGTCAATGTTCCACATTGTCGGCTCGATGCCAATGTTGTAACTGTACAGGAAGAGTTTAGCAGGAGTTCTGGAGCAGGAGCCTTCAGTGCCATGGCCGCAGTGCTGTCAGGGCCCATAGCCTTTGCAGTATCCAGTGCCTCCAACTGTTTCTAAACACCACATGGTATCTGTGAGGCTGGAGGCCAATGAAGCAGATCAAAACGGATCATCCCCTCGGAACGTCTGGCTAAAGATTGCTGTGAATGTTTCACCCATATCTTGTACACTGATGTGCTGGCCTTTTCCATCACTGAGGCTGGGTATATTTGTGGAGACTCTTCCTCTCATGAGTTGTTGAATTGTCCAGCAACAGTCTTGACCAGATGTGGCAGGACTGCAGAGCTTAGACTGATCTTTCCTTGGGGTTACCTTAGCTCTGTCCATCAATCACTGCTATTTAACATGCACACAGTCCTGTTTGATAGCTTCAGAAGGTTGGGCATCTCATTTTGAGGTATATATGGTGCTGCTCCTGGCCAGCCTTCCTGCACTCTCCATTGAATCACGATTGATGCCTTGACTTGATGGTAATGGTTGACTGGGGGGTGTTCTGGGCCAGGAGGTTCCAGATTGTGCTGGAGTACAATTCTGCTGCTGCTGATGGCTCCCAGTGCTTTATGGATGAAGTCTTCTGGTCCTAGATCTGTTGCAAGCCTGTCCCTTTTAACAGTGATACTGACATACAACATAATGGAGGGTATTGTCAATGTGGTAGTGTTGCTTTAAATATGCTGTTATCTAATGCTCCGGTAAGTTTTATAAAGCATCAGGAAAGAGGTTTCATGTCTTGCAGTTTGAAGTGTATGTGAACCTTAGTTTGTGGGAAGGGCTAATTGTACAAACCACAGCTCACTTCGTGAAGCATTCAGGTGCATGTGGGGGAACAAAGGAACGTAATTCCTGATGTTTTGTCTAAAGTATAATGTACAGGCATAGGAGGGTAAGAACGTTCTGAGCTATGATAATTATACAGTGTATTCATTTGTTCCATCCTAATTGTTTAATTTACATGCAATGCCCATTAACAATAGCTCCAATTCCTGACAAGGATATAGTGCTTATCTCCTTAAAATCACTATTTTAATATATTAACATATTCCCAAAAATACATAGCATTTAACACTTGCAAAGATTAAACTTTTCTATTTCAAATCATAAACCTCCCAATTATTAATGTGTTGATAAACCCTTGAATTAATGTTTTTGAAAAAATATTTTTCAATAGATTATTTTTTGATTCAAACTTCTTATGTCTGTTGAGAATGTGTTGCCTAATATTTGTTAAAATGATGTTCAAATGTTTCTTCTCAGAGACCTTGAACTAATTCCACTCCCTCCGAAACCTAATTGAAACACCGGGGAGATGTAGTTGCTTTATACAAAGGGCTGTCATAAATGAAATACATTTGGTGCTTCAGGTCTATTTTCATGCTTGGTGTGGTTTCCACTCTCTAAAAATAGGACTGTCCACAATTGAATAGACAGCTTAAATTTACTATCATTTTATTGCCACGTTTGGAGTTCCTGGTAAGAAACTGAAGCCGGTTGATTATTTATTTCCGTGTTAACCGATCTTTAACTCATTTCTTGTTCTACTTCTCACTCAGCCCCAGAAACCTCAGGTTTTGTCACTTTCAGCTTGAATCCAGTTTCAGGTACTCCTTTAATAAATGCTGCAATTTATGAAGTTTAAATTCATCAGAAACTGTATGGACAGGCAGTCCCTGAGGAGATTGTGTGCTGGTCCAAGTTTGGAGAAACAGATGTTTCCAGACCCATTGCTCCTGATGCTCTTCACTGCTGGGGCTTTTCATTGTCCCACGTTTGTGTCTGTTATTGATTCATTGATTTCTATGATTAGTTCACAAATCGGTGATATCTGCACCTTGTAAATACCAGGAGGGTGGAATGCAATTTGCAGGGAATATGCTGTTCACTTTCTTAATTCCTAGCTCCTCAGTTCATTCTGAATGTTTTATGGATTGGAAGGGGACTTTTCTTGTTTTCGATCTGACCAGTAATATCTCATGTGCATAACTTCACAATATGTTTATCAGTCAGGGAAAGCTCAATCAGGGCATAAAGAAGCAAAGAGAAGGATATTTTGATATGTGAAGCTGAAGTAAGTTGTTTGGAGGCCCTTGTGGATCATAAACAGCAGAATACAACTATTGGGAAGAGTGACTTGAACGTTTTGATGTAATTTTCAGCTAAGAGTGTCATTAACTTGGAAATGTTGCTCTTTTTGTTGTAGCTAACCTCCTGACAATTGGCCTCCTGTCTCGAGGAGTCTGGTCTGTCAAAACGGGTCACTGTTTACTTGGTGGGTATGACAACAGCTGATCTTCTGGTCATCATTTTCAATGTGATCATCTATTACATGTTTAGATACTATATACCATTTTCATTTCTGGACTACACTTCCATAATAGCATAAAGGAGGTTATCAACTATTCGGTTATTGATTCCTCAGTCTGGTTGATGGTCGTTTTTACCACTGACTGCTTTGTCCTCATTTGTTGTCAACATTTCAGAGAAAACTATTGCAGGAAGGAAACTGCAGCTGTGGTGATAGTGACTGTGTGTGTTGTGTTCTCACTCAAAAATATTCCCTTGCATTTGCGTTAGAGCCAATCTATACCATTAACAATGTGGAGTGGAGCTCACATGTCAAAGCAACCTATTACACCTTGCCAGGATGGATCACTTACGACTGGATTGGTGCAATTTTGAACCCATTGTTGCCATATTTTATAATTTTATCGTTCAATGCATTGACTGTTCGCCATATTGTGATGGCTAATCAAACCCGCAGAGCCCTGAAAGGTCAACGAAACACCCAGAACAGCGACGATCCAGAGATGCAGAGCCAAAGGAAAACTATCATTTTCCTCTTCACCATTTCTGGCACTTTTATCATGCTGTTGATGCCATATGTTGTGTTTTTCTGCATTTCCAGGATTACAGGAAATCTTTATGAACCAGATCATTATACGGATCCCCTCCTAATCGCAGATTACACTGCAGATATGTTTGGACTGCTGAGCACCTGTACAAACACATGCGTTTACGCACTGGCCCAGACTAAATTCAGAGAAAGGTTACGAGATGCCATAATGTATCCATTTTTTGCAATTGTTAAATATGTGAAGTAACTATAGCAATGATATGGTTAATGTAATTTCTGCAGTTTCATGCATACACACACACCCACACACACACACATACATACACACACACACACACACTCTCACACACACTTACTCACACACCTACACACACATTCACTGTACTAAAACTGAGGTTTAATGAATAAAAGCTAAATTATGAAACGAATGATTGACTAGGCCATAATGAAGCATGAACTAGAAGTCACCTCTGTTATGCCAGGAACATGGTAACCTTGGGCAAGAAACCAAGGAATGCTTCAGTTAGACACAGATGGCAAAATACAATGAAAGCTCTTTTCATGACATCAATAAATGTTATAACTAGTAGCAGAAATTGTAAAATAATATAACATTTTAATTAAAGAAATTGGCAGAGAAAAGCGTGAAATGCTTTAACCAATGGAATTGTCATTAATGATTTTTAATGTAAGAAAAATCCATAGCGTGAGATGTTTAAACCAATGAAATTATCACCAATGTATTTGAATGGAAAAATAATGTATAAGTATTAGTGCTGTAAAATCTCCCGTTGCGACTTCCGAAGTCCCTTTTGGAACTCGCCCAATCTTCGAAGATTGAATAAACATCTGTTGCTCCGTCTGTGTGTGTCTCGCAGTATTTCGATTTGCCACGGGAAAAGTGACAGCCGGTGGGAATAAGGGCTGATACCAGTCAACTTGGAGTTCGCCTTTTTGAACTTAACCTTGCGGACAGTCTCCCTTGACACAAGGGTTAAAGGACAGTCCGCGGTTGGCAGAGTTCGGAGGCAGGACCCGGTTGTTCTGAATCAGATCCCTAGAGTTAGAATAGTTAGCCAAGTGTCAGGAACTATTCTCCGGAGATTCAGAAAGCCTAGACAGAAATTCACTTATAACAAATTTGGGGGCTCGTGTCCGGGATCCTAAACAGAACTCCCACGGGAGGCTCTGAATGATTCTGGGACACTGTGACACACACAGATGTTTGAGCAAACGATGTGAATAGGTGGCGCTCGCAATAAAGTAAAAAGGTTGAAGCTTCGAAAAGTAAAAAGGTGATTTTTTACTTTGAGTCCGACAACTCCGTGCACAGGATCAAGGTAAGAACCTTCTCTGGTATTTTGGGGCTTTCACAGTAGGGAAGGGTACACTGCCTTGTCGACTCGGTAGTTGTGACAGGTAACCGGGGTTAATTGAGTAACCAGAGTGTAGGTTAGCCTGAAGACCAACCATGGGTGGCCGAGGTTCCAGGTCTAAAAAAGGAACGGGAAAACGAAACCCCACAGATTCCCCTTAATAGTCCGCTGGGACGAAAATTGGGGAATTGGAGTCCCTACGAAAGTCGGGGCTTAGGAAATGATAAAATACTGTTGTTTTGTTTGGGTAAAAGAACCCATCCCGTCCACCATCAGTAATCTGGCCAAAATTTGGATCGGACGAGGATTGGGTTTGTCAAATTTTAAATGATTATGTAAAGAATAAACAGTATCCAGGTTTAAAGGAGAGCGAGTATGCTGCATGTTGGGTAGGGAACCTGACAGCAACTGCTCCAACCCCAGTACCCTTATATCCTTTAACCCCACTGAATGAGAGTAAGTGGGCCCACTGAATGAGAGTAAGTGGGAAGTGTTAGAGAACTTACCCCCGCCTGTGGCACCCCCGCCATATGCTCTTCAGGAGGAACAACGGCAGCGGCCGTTGGAGAATCGGGAGCGGGATCCAGGGGATCTGGCGAAGGGGACGTAGAAGCCACAGCAGCAGGGGCTGAGGAGGTAATGAGATCTGCACGACTAAAGGAGAGAGAGATGAGGGGAAAAGGTGATAAAGAAGTAGTGAGACTGTGTCTCCTACGGGAGGTCCCGTTTGGGGAACGGACCACAGGATTTGTTGTAGCCCCATTAAACTCAAATTATATAAGACAACTGAAATTTATTTTTTACCAGCAGCTTGCAGCAAGACCGACAGAGAGAGAGAGAGTGCGAGAACTGCTCGCAAAACATTTAACCCTCTGTGTTTCGGTTTGAATGCACATTGGTTTGTTGGTGATTGAATGAGGAAGTTTTATTCACTGGAGCTTGAGTTCCAGGATTGTTTTAAACGTGATCTTTATGTAAACTTAACATGATTTATTTTCAATATGTGAAGGACAGTTGTAGTTTCAGTTCAACAGTAGACTGTCGGGAAAAAAAAGACGATAACTTCCATGGTTACTATCTGAGACCTTGGATTCGGCCATTAGAATTTTTTTTTTAAACTTGAATTGACAAATTATTGTAAGACAGCTCTGATTATTTTACGACCTAAAGTATTGTAATTGAGAAATAATTGGTCAGGAGTACATCAGAAAACTAATTTTGGATCTAAATTAGAGTACTAAATCTGGGTGAATACAGTGGATTTCAAAATTGGGAACTGTATGCATTTTACATTTTAAATATTAAATACTGAATAAGTGGACGTAAATATATAAATATGTTTACAAGTTAGGAACAGGCTTTAAAGTTAGTCAAGCATGAATTAATAAATTGGTGTTTGAGGATATGAGAAGCTAGGAACATTGCAATATTTCTTTAAAAAAGGAAGAACGTATTGACTAAAGTGCCGATAGGGGACAAGGAGATTGTGTTTGTGTGTGACCCCCTCACCAGTGGGGAGGTCGGAACATTTAGAAGGAAATGACGGTCCTGGATGAGAATCCGATAGGATTGTCAGAACAAATTAATTTTTGAGGCCCAGTCTGTATATGTGGGCTGAGTTAATGTCAATTTTTGAATATACTATTTACTGGGGGAGAAAGGAGACTTATATGGGGATACTGGATAGGCAAAGTGTTAATTGAGATTAAAAAAACTAGTAGCAGTGCCGGTATTGAGCTTGCCGGACAATTTGGCATGAGAGGGGGATGGTTAGGGGTGAAGACAAATATCCCCTTCAGAACCCTAACTGGGACCACCACAAAAGAGAAGGGTGGAATAATATGTTAGACATGCAAAATTTGATAATCCAAGGGATACAAACTTGCATCCCCAAACAACAAAATTTAGCCAAGGTTTTCGACCTGAGGCAGGGAAAGGACGAGTCTCCCTGTGCATTCTTACACAGATTAAGGGAGTCGGTTAGGAAATGTTCGGGTATAGACCCAGATGGGGAAATAGGATGACTGATGGTAAAGGTTACAGAAGATAGAGGACGGGAACGGTAGAAATGAGTCGGAGTTGTTACAGGAGGTTCAGAAAGTCAGTAGTAAGGGAGGACTGTATGAAAGACAAAAGGAGTCGGATAAATAAGGTGGTTATCTAAATCTGAATATTTATGTCTTTGTGGGCCGGCCCCCGATAGGAATTTTGTGTTGGTGAAGATTTATGTGTGTCTTTGTGTGTGTAAATTTGATTGTAAAAAAAAGTCTCTGTGGATGTGAGAATTTGTGTTTGTGTATGGATTTTTTTTAAAGAAAGGCTTCTCAGCTAACAAGCAGTTTAACACTTTGTGCTCTGGCTTGAATTCATCTGTTTGTTAATGGTTTTATGTGTGAAACTTGTTGTTTGTCATTTGATTCAGTGCGCTATTTTTGATTGTAATTTTATGAATGCTCAACGTTATTTTTTTATTCTCATGATATGATTTTATTAGAACTTAAGGAGGACCCTGATACTGGGAGAAAACAGCAGTATAGGTGGACTGTCTTAGCTGAAGGTTTTACCGAGTCACCAAACTTGTTTGGACAGATCCTAGAACAAGTTCTTGAGGGCTTGACTTTAAGACCAACTTTAAAGTTAATTCAGTATGTGGACGACCTCCTGTTGTCCGGTCCCACCCAAATTGACACACAGCAGAGAACCAATGATTTATTAAACTACCTTGCAGTGAAGGGATTGTGAGTTAGTCAGAACAAACTACAGTATGTGGAACGGGAAGTAAGATATTTAGGACATCTAATCAGTCAGGGAAAGAAGAGAATAAGCCCTGAAAGAATAAAAGGAATTGTAGAATTAGGATTACCCAGAACTAAAAGAGAACTCAGAAAGTTCCTGGGTTTGCTGGGTTATTGCAGACTCTGGATAGATGACTATGCTATTCTTACAAAAAAAGCTATATCTACAGCTAACAGAAGAAGCTCCAGACAGGGTTAAATGGGACCCAGAAGGAAAAATGCTGATTGAAACTTTAAAAGAAAAATTAGTTACAGCACCCGTTTTGAGCTTGCCAAATTTTAATAAAGATTTTAGACTATTTGTTAATGCCAAACGCGGGACAGCTTTTGTGGTCTTAACTCAAGAATGGGGGGGGCATAGAAAACCTATAGCTTTCCTCTCCAAAATTCTAGACCCTGTCTCACGGGGTTGGCCTGAATGCGTTCAAGCAGTAGCAGCCACTGCTAAACTAGTGGAAGAAAGCCAGAAACTGACGTTTGGAGCACCACTGACTGTGGTTACTCCTCACCAAGTCCGCACTATTCTGAATCAAAAAGCGGGACGATGGCTCACAGACTCCCGAATCCTGAAATATGAGGCAGTGCTCTTAGATAGAGAGGACCTTAAGATAGAGGTGGGCGCATGTTCAAATCCGGCTGACTTCTTATGGAAAGGAGGACCATTCATGAGATTGAGTGCAAGGTAGTAATAAGTTAGAACAATTCCAAATTCACACGACATGAGGGGTGGTATCCACCTTCAGGAAAATGAGGCAGGGGAGCAGGGGCTCCAGGGGCAAATGTACCCAGTTACACAGAGAGATAGGCTGCCAGTGAGGCAGGGGTGCAGTGGCTCCGGAACAGATGTACAAAGAAATAGGCTGCTGATAAGGCAGGGGGGAACAGAAACTCTGAGGGGAGATGCGAATTAATATGGGTAACTTGAGAGTGAGTTTCAGGACGTTGAGACAGTAAGTAGACTGTATTGCGCTGAGATTGTTCATGGGGGCTATACGGCGCGTAGGGCTGCATTGAACAGTGGTAGGTAGGGAGCGGGAGCTCCGGGGGCGGATGCGCCCAGACACGGAAAACATTACATTTGACAACTGCGATGTGCTTGAAAGAATTAAAATGTTACTGACAACCGACCCTGAACAGTTCCATATGTAGAGCAGTGACCTCCGGGAAAAAAAAGGGGGGAAGATCTGCCACATGGGGACTGCCCAGCAGTACTGGAGACTGCGAGTGGAGATAGTTGGGGAAAAGAATTAACACTTGAAGACCTGGTGGTCGAGGGGAGGTCGCTATGAGCTCCGATGCGCAGACACAGGAGACAGTGACAGGCAGACATAGACAGAGAGACCAACACCGTATGAGAGAGAGAGAGAGAGACTGGCTGTGTGTGAGGACCTACAGAGAGAGAACGGAAGCTATTACATTTTGTTGTGTTTCTGGCTGAAAGTCATCTGTTCATTAGTGCATGAATGTTTGAGTGTTTATCACCTAGAGCTTGAGTCACGAGATATGTGTAAATGTAAATATGCTGAGACCCTGGGCTTCGCTGTTTCTCGTTTACTTCACCAGGGACTCCTGACTCAGACACCACCTCTGGATTTCGCTGTGCACACTATGGAACCCGGTGAAGGGGTTTTGATCAAACATTGACAACAGCAACTCTCGAACTTGTGTGGGACGGCCCGTTCCTAGTACTCCACACCATTGAACGGCGGAGAAAGGCTGGCAAATGGCCAGTAACCTTTCCAATTAAGAAAGGAGTCTGGACAGCCGAATCAACACGTGACCCACTGAAACTCAGACTGAACAGACTTTGATTAACTGACTATACTTTGGCGACGTGAGTGCGGGGACTGTTTCTTCAGAATTGTATGTTAACCTTGTTTTGTACTTTATTTTAATGTTTAAGTTCTTAGCACTAGTCAGAATTATGCTGCTATTCCTGTTACTTCTGAGTTTTGCTCATATATCTTTTTCAGATGTTGTGTTAATGATTTCTGTTTCGGAATTTCCACAAGTTATAAAAATTGATGCTTGCAGCCTAAGTAGAATGCCCAGATGTAGAGTTTCAAAGGGAATATCTTTCCTCCAAGATATTTCTTCACACCCTACCGAACCGCAAAAGCCACCGCCTAGCATCACTATCCATAGAGCCCCCTTTAGCCCAGCCTTAAACTGTTTTGACAGGAAGTGTCATCCTATATATATCTCACCATTAAAAATGCTTCCTCTGAAGACTCATTTCCCCATAAAAATGGGTCCCAACTCCTTAGTAAGGATTTAAAGATAGAGATGACAGTGTATGGGAAGCGTTTTGTGGGCTGCTGTTTTTGGATTGGCGTCGGACGGGGACAGCCTTTGGGATTCCTTGATTCTAAACTGCAACCTTTAACCCCTTACACTGATCCAAAGTCACTGCAGGTTATAGAGGTTAAAGACCTGAGACAGACTCTTGAAATAGAAACAGGATATGGAGAAACAAATGCCTGGATTGAATGGGTTAAATATACTGTAAAAAGTCTGAACAAAAGCAATTGCTATGCATGTGCCTCCGGTAGGACAGTGTCTCAGGTAGTTCCCTTTCCGCTCGGGTGGGAGCGAAACAAACAGGGCATGGAGTGCATGATAGCCCAATATCAAGATGAGACTGCATGGAAAAATCCGAATTGTGCTTCTTTGTCTTTGATGTTCTCTTCCTTAAAAGGACATAAGAGGCAAGCTCCCCCTGTGTTCTCTGCCGTTGTTGGGAATCACACATCGTGTGTTTATAGACAGGGTGGATCTATTGATTTGGGGGAGCTGAGATTGTGTTCGGTGATTAAAAACGTTACTGAAGCAGTGGAAGGAAGAAATTGCTCATCTTTAAACGTTCCCCGAGCGGATCTGTGGTGGTATTGTGGAGGAAAACTACTGAGACCCACCCTGCCCCCTGATTGGAAGGGGATATGTGCAATTGTACAATTGGCAATGCCATTCACCTTGGCATTTGAAAGAGAACAGTTAGTTGGGAGAAAAGGAAGAGATAAGAGATCACTGCTACCCACTTCTGTTGATGAAAAGATTTATCTTGATTCAATAGGGGTCGCTAGGGGGGGTGCCTGATGAGTTCAAAGCTCGTAACCAGACTTCAGCAGGCTTTGAATCATCCCTATTCTGGTGGGTTACTATTAATAAGAATGTGGATTGGATAAACTACATTTATTATAACCAAGCACGGTTTATTAACCATACTAGAGATGCAGTAAAGGGTTTGGCCGAATAACTGGATGCCACCAGTCGTATGGCTTGGGAAAATAGACTGGCCTTGGACATGCTCTTTGCTGAAAAGGGGGGCGTTTGTGTCATGATAGGCTCTCAATGTTGTACTTTTATTTCCAACAATACGGCCCCTGATGGCTCGGTGACCCGTGCCCTGGAAGGTCTCCAGGCACTGGCTGATGAGATAGCTGAGAATTCAGGTGTAAATACTAATTGGACTGGCTGGCTAGAGCGGTGGTTCGATAAATGTAAGGGGGTGATGGTCTCAGTGGTGATTACACTTCTGTTGGTAATCGGGATTTTAGTTGCTTTGGGCTGTTGTATAATTCCATGTCTGCGTGGTCTAATTACCCACCATATTGAGACTACTTTGATTAAGAGTGACCCGCATACAGTTGAGGGCATTCACCTTCAAGCTGATGCAAATGATTCTGAGGCTGATTGGAATAGACAGGCCATGATTATGTTGCAGAAATTACAGACTGTATAAAAAGACAGGGGGGATTGATATGGTTAATGTAATTTCTGCAGTTTCATGCATTCACACACGCACACACACACACACAACACACACACATACACACCTCACACATAACCCACACACATACACACACCTACACACACACATACACACACATACACTCACTCACACACACACACACACACATACACACACACACACACACACACTCTCACACACACATACATACACACACACTCACTCACACACCTACACACACATTCACTGTACTAAAACTGAGGTTTAATGAATAAAAGCTAAATTATGAAACTAATGATCGACTAGGCCATAATGAAGCATGAACTAGAAGTCACCTCTGTTATGCCAGGAACATGGTAACCTTGGGCAAGAAACCAAGGAATGCTTCAGTTAGACACAGAGGGCAAAATACAATGAAAGCTCTTTTCATGACATCAATAAATGTTATAACTAGTAGCAGAAATTGTAAAATAATATAACATTTTAATTAAAGAAATTGGCAGAGAAAAGCGTGAAATGCTTTAACCAATGGAATTGTCATTAATGATTTTTAATGTAAGAAAAATCCATAGCGTGAGATGTTTAAACCAATGAAATTATCACCAATGTATTTGAATGGAAAAATGATGTATAAGTATTAGTGCTGTAAAATCTCCCGTTGCGATTTCCGAAGTCCTTTTTGGAACTCGCCCAATCTTCGAAGATTGAATAAACATCTGTTGCTCCGTCTGTGTGTGTCTCGCAGTATTTCGATTTGCCACGGGAAAAGTGACAGCCAGTGGGGATAAGGGCTGATACCAGTCAACTTGGAGTTCGCCTTTTTAAACTTAACCTTGCGGACAGTCTCCCTTGACACAAGGGTTAAAGGACAGTCCGCGGTTGGCAGAGTTCGGAGGCAGGACCCGGTTGTTCTGAATCAGATCCCTAGAGTTAGAATAGTTAGCCAAGTGTCAGGAACTATTCTCCGGAGATTCAGAAAGCCTAGACAGAATTCACTTATAACACCTCACATCTATCCAGGGTCCCAAACAGTCCTTCCAAGTGAGACAGGGGTTTACCTGCCCCTCCTCCAACCTAGTTTCTCTATCTGGTGCTCCCGATGGGGTCTTCCACGGTAGTCATTGCCATGTGCTGCGGTCAGGGGTTATTGCCACTGCGTTGGGGTCAGGGTCAGGAGTCAGTGCCCCTGTGCTGAGGTTGGGTCAGGGGTCAATGCAGGTGTGCTGGGGATGAGGTCAGGTATCAGCCTGCTGTTCTGGGATCGGTGTCAGGGGTCAGTACCGCTATGCTGTGGTCAGGGTCAGGGGTCAGTGCTGCTGTGTTGGGGTTGGGGCCAGGGTTCAGTGCTGGTGTGCTGGGGTCAGGGGTAAGGAAAGAAACTGTTAAGAAGACATACAGTCCATTCGGTTCCATTAGTAGAGGGATTCAGTTCCGGAGCCACAATATCATGCTGCAACTAAACAAAACTCTAATGTGGCCACACTTGGAATATTGTGTACAGTTCTGGTCACCATATTTCGGGAAGGATGTGGAAGCATTGGAAAAGGTGCAGAGGAGATTTACCAGGATGTTGTCTGGTCTGGAGGGAAGGTCTTATGAGGAAAGATTGAGAGACTTGGATCTGCTCTCATTGTAAAGAAGAAGGTTAAGAGGGGATTGTATAGAGACATACAACATAAGCAAAGGACTAGATAGGGGAGACAGTGAAACTCTTTTTCCTAGAATGATGACATCAGCTTGTGCGAGGGAGCATAACTACAAATTGAGGGGTGATAGATTTAAGCCAGGTGTCAGAGGCAGGTTCTTTACTCAGAGAGTGGTAAGGGTGTGGAATGCCCTACCTGCCAATGTAGTTAAACAATCCTTGGACAAGCACATGGATGATGATGGTATAGTGTTGGGGATGAGCTGAAAATAGTTCACAGGTTGGCGCAACATCGAAGGCTGAAGGGCCTGTTCTGTGCTGTATTGTTCTATGTTCTATGTTCCCTACATCAGGGAGACCAAATGTAAACTAACGGAATGTTTCAGCAAACATCTCGGCTGGACCTGCAAGAGCCAACCTGACTCCTCTAGTCACCATCTATTTTAATTCCCCTTCCCACTCCCTTTCCCACATTACCATCCTTGGCCTCCTCCACTGCCACAATGAATCTGACCACAAATAGGAGGAACAACACCATATCTTCCCCCGGTCAGCCGACAGCCCAGAGCACCCAATATTGAATTCTCCAATTACAAATAACCTTCCTTCCCATGACTCGACACACTTCCCAGCCCCTCCCACTCCCTTCCCAGCCCCTCCCACTCCCTTCCCAGACCCTCCCACTCCCTTCCCAGCCCCTCCCGCCTCCACAGACTCTCCCTTCCATTCCTCACATTGACCCTTCCTTTCAGCCACCACTCGGATTCATTCCAACCATCGACCAACCAGGCTGAACCCTCTACGTGTGTTCACCTATCTCCGCTTCACCCACTCTGCTCCCCCTATACCCTTTATCTGCAGCTCCCCTTATACCCACCCCCTCAGTCCTGAAGAATGGATCCACCCTAAACGTTGACCTCTCCACTTCCTGATGCTGCCTGGCTTGCGATGCTCTCCCAGCCTCCTGCTTGTCTACCCTGGATTGATCCTGGGGGTTTATGCGAGGTACAGAGTGAGATGGCGAGCAGACTTAGAAAAGTGATTACACAGCAGGATCAGTCAGATAGTTGGGTGACTGTCAGGAAAGGTAAGACGGTAGTTCAAATATCTCCCGGAGATATTCCTCCATCAAATCGATGTTCATGTTTAATTAGAGCGGAATTTAATAGAATTGTTACAGGGGACTGTCCCGTCAGGGGCATAGACAGGAGATTCTGTGGCAGTGAGTGTACATTTCAGATGGGATGCTGCTTTCCTGATGCTGGGATTAAAGATGTCTCTATGTATTTCAACCATATTGTTCAAGGTGAGATTGAGATGCCAGAAATTATTGTACACTTTGGTATGAATGTTTTATTAGAGAAAAGATGAAAGCATTAGTGAGCGAGTTTAAGAGGTAAGGTGGAAGATTAAAAGTAGAATCTTAAAAATCGTAATCTCTGGTTTACTCCCAATGTCAAACTCAAATGAGGAAAGGAACAAAAGGATAAAGGAGATAAAGGAATGGCTGAAGAGCTGGTGCATTGTTCAGGGATTCAGGGTTTGGAATAATTGGAATCTCTTTTCGGACAGAAAAGACCTGTTCAAAGAGAATGGGTCTAACCTGCACTGAAAAGGAACCAATATCTTAGCAGGGAGATCTGCTCGTTCCGTTACAGGGGATTCTATACAGATAGAGAGGGTGAGTAGAGGAATTCTAAGGCACAGTGTAAATTGAAGGTTTATGGGGAAAGTTCTGAATGTGAAGAGAGCACGTCAGTTAGAATAGAAAGGCAAGAGAGAGTCAGAGTATGTAGCAACTCTGAAGAATTAAATTACATTGATTTCGACACAAGGGGTCTTACAGGTAAGGTTTATGTACTCAGGGCATGTTTATGAACATGGGATTGGGAAGCCATAGCTATTACAGTAACTTGGCTGAGAGATAGACAAGACTGGCAGCTCAATGTTCCGGGTTTTAGATTCTATACAGAGGATAGGAAAGGAGGCAAGAAAGGAGGGAGAGTGGTGTTTTTACTTCATGAATACATTCCTGATGTAAAAAGCAAAAATATTTCTGAAAAATTATCCAGTGAAAATATACAGATAGAAATTACAAATAATAAAGGAATAAGATGGGATTGTACTATAGGCCTACCCATGGTAAGAGGGAAATTAAGAAACAAAGATGTGGGAGATCTCAGATATATGTAAACATAATGAGGTTGTTAGGATGGGGATTATTAATTTTCCAAACATTGACTGGGGCTACCATAGTGTTAAAGGTTTGGATGGTGAGGAATTTGTCAAATGTGTTCAAGAAAATTTTCTTGAGCAATTCATTGATGTTCCTACCCGTGAAGGAGCAAAACAAGACCATGTGTGGGCAATGAGGCAGTGCATGTGTCTGAAGGAAAAGTGGGGAACACTCTGGGTCTCATCAATCAGAATTCTGTCAGTTTCAAAATGGTTATTGGAAAGGACAAGCATTCCATAAAAGTTAGGTTTTTTTTGGATGAGATATGGATAAAGGTTTAATGGTATGTGACAAGAACTTTCACAAGTTGATTGGAGTAGACTGCTCGCAGGCAGATGACACCAAAATTGGAGGTGTAGTGGACAGCGAAGAGGGTTACCTCAGATTACAACAGGATCTGGACCAGACGGGCCAATGAGCTGAGAATTGGCAGATGGAGTTTAATTCAGATAAACGCAATTTGCTGCATTTTGGGAAAGCAAACCTTAGCAGGACTTATACACTTAATGGTAAGGTCGTAGGGAGTGTTGCTGAACAAAGAGACCTTGGAGTGCAGGTTCATAGCTCCATTAAAGGGGAGTCGCAGTTAGATAGGTTAGTGAAGAAGGCATTTGGTATGCTTTCCTTTATTGGTCAGAGTACTGAATACAGGAGTTGGGAGGTCATATTGCAGCTGTACAGGACATTGGTTAGGCCACTGTTGGAATGTCGTGTGCAATTCCGGTCTCCTTCCTATCAGAAAGATGCTGTGAAACTTGGAAGGGTTCAGAAAACATTAGGGTAAAAAATGAGGTCTGCAGATGCTGGAGATCACAGCTGAAAATGTGTTGGTGGTTAAAGCACAGCAGGTTAGGCAGCATCCACGGAAAAGGAAATTCGATGTTTCGGGCATAAGCCCTTCATCAGGATTCCTATTCCGTGGATGCTGCCTAACCTGCTGTGCTTTAACCAACAACACAATTTCAGTTCAGAAAACATTAATCAGGATGCTTCCACTGTTGGAGGATTTGAGCTAGAGGGAGAGACTGAACAGGCTGGGACTGTTTTCCCTGGAGCGTTGGAGGCTGAGAGGTGACCTTATAGATGTTTACACAATTATGAGGGGCATGGAGAGGATAAATAGGCAAAGTCTTTTCCCTGGGGTCGGGGAGTCCCAGAAAGCTAGAGGGCATAGGTTGAGGGTGAGAGGGGAAAGATATAAAAGGGACTGAAGAAGCAACCTTTTCACACATAGGGTGTTAGGTGTCTGGAATGAGCTGCCAGAGGAAGTGGTGCAGGCTGGTACAATTGCACCATTTAACAGGCATCTGGATGGGTATATGAATAGGAGGGAGATTGGCCGGGTGCTGGCAGGAGAGACTGGATTGGGTTGGGATATCTGGTCAGCATGGACGGGTTTGACCGAAGGGTTTGTTTCCATGCTGTACATTTCTATGATTCTATGACTCTATTTAGAAGCCATTGCCTGCAAAAAATGGACCAGCCCTAAAAATGGACCAGCCCTAAAAAGGTGATGGAAGGGGTGTGGTGAGGCTCTCCCAAATTCAAGCAGCTTCATTTCCAATTGAGTTTTCGCCCTTTACAAAACCTCTGATGGCATTCCTGGGAATTGTAAACATTGCATGACTGCCACAACTACTTCCCCTTTTCTCACAGATGAAGACAACACCAAATCCAAAAGCTTGCCTTGCTCACGTTTTGGAAAGCTCTCAAAGTGGTCCCTTTCACCCCCAGGAAACTCTGAGTGACTGAACGAGACTTTATTACACAAGGCGCACTCTGTTTAAACCAACCAAAGCCAACACCCGAAATTAAAGTCACTAACACTTACCACTCGCTGCCTTTGAGTATAATAATCCTAAACCCATCCTGGATTTAGAGATTTCAATCTTGACAGGAGCCCCCAGTTTGTTATGGACCAGACCAAACTCCCCTCAAAATATTCAGAAGATTGTCCATTCGCGAACAGTTTCTTATTTTGAAGGTCAGTGTAAGGTTTCACATTCGACATGCGATTTGACTGGTCAAACTACCGGATTTAAAGCAGAATGCATTTTATTATCCACTATAGCTAAAACAAACAAAAGAAAGAAGGAATTGGAATAACTTAACTCTATTGGAAAACTGAACAGAATAACAGCTACAGAAACTATTACTAATGAATATAGTGGGATCCCATTAGCAGAGCTTTGGCAAAAGGCAACTTCAGAAAACAGATTGTATCACATGCAACTCCTGCAGCAGACAGAAAACCCCAGCTTTTGGCTGTGACCAAGAGGGGTATAAAATAATTCCCACTCTTTCAAAACCCCAATAACTGCTGAATGCTAACCTAATGATCCTGGTTCTGTGGGAGTTTGACCACACCCATCCAGGTTGCTTATATTGTTCCAACTTTAAAAAAATAACCTTGGCCTCACACATTGTTTACTCTCATGATTCTGTTTCCTACTCAATGCCTCTTTCTCAAAACCTTTCCTCAAAGAAAGGACAAAATAATTTCTTAAAGCCATGGATCATCACAGTTCACTTTCTGTTCCCCAGCTCCACTGGAAATATTTCCCATGTGTTGGTGGGGCAGTGCCCAGCGTGGGAACGGCTGGGTAACCCTGGATTTGGTTCACGTCGATGATGTCAGTCTTTTCATGGGCTCAGTGTTCTTAGTCATGTGGATGGCCACTCGAAGTGGGTTGGATGTGCTGAAAGCTCATTCCTCAAATACAGGGACAACAACAAAAAAACTGCTTGTCTTTTTTGAATACACAGACTCCCAGAAGTGTGGATCATAGATAACAGGCAGGTGTTTACCAGCAGGGAACTTGAGTATTTCCTGAAGTCAAATGGTATTCAATATAAACGCACCACTCCAGAACATCAATCATCCAATGATCTGTCAGGAAGGTCAGTCCAAACTTTGAAGGCAGGCTTAAAGAAACAGCCTACAGCTTCACTCGATACCACACTGTCCCGGTTCCAGTTTGATTCTGGGACAAATCCTCATGGAACTACAGGGATAGCTCCAGCAGAGTTACTAATGTGGTGAGGACTCCTGACAAAGGTGAATCTGATCTTCTGGGCCCTGGGGTGGGGAGGGTGAAATGGCATCAGGAATGTCAATGCGGGATACAAGCCTCTGTTAAGTGAGAGAGACAGCTCACTTCAGGAGACAAAGTTGAGTGGAAGAGCAACAGGAATGCCCCTGCATGGTGTTGGGATGGACCCGTAGGGTCTCGTCTCCACGTGTTCTTTGGAAGGAGAGATCACACCGGCTAGAGTTTGGAGCAAAAACACCGTTTATTACAGAGTCAAGACTGGCAAACTATACAACGAATTCAAGTGCATGCAATTCGTTGGAGAAGGCGTTCTGTCTCCCTCTTCGGACCTGGAGCAGTTATACTTCGTGCTTCCTCGAGTTCCCGGTCAGGTTCCCCTCGTTCGGTTCTCTCATTGGTCGGTTCACCTGTCTGTGAAGGGATTAGTGTCTCTATTGGCTGCCCCGAGATACCTGTCCAGCTCCTGCTGTGCTGAACAATGGGTAGTCATCCTGGGTTCAGCAGGTTCCGATCTTGTAATTCAAAAGTTTATTGTTTGGAAGGGTTTCCTCATTGCTATGCGTCTGGCTGTCTGGGCGTTCACAATAGTTCTCCATAGTTGAATATACAGGTATTATCATTTAACACAGGACCCGAATGAGTTTGACGTCAGCGGAGGCATTAGCAAGTACTTTATCAATCAAGTGTAGTATCGGTGCGATTTACACTATCCGATAGTTACCGGTTTCCTTTATTAACAATGAGATTGTAACAGGATGATCTGAAACTGACGGACATGTTCTAATCCCCAAGGAATGTGGCCTCAGGCAGACAGTCCTGCAGTGGCTGGGTTTACTTTACATGGCTGTGTTTTAGCTGGTACCTGACAGTGTCTGCTTTAATAATGGTGCTCCCCTCCCTAGCCCCAATGTAGGTACCCCGATAGCAGATTATCCCCAACATTCCCTCCCTTGGCCTCGAAAGAGGCCACACCCCCTTATCCCGTAAGGAACGCAACCCCACGAGGCGACCAGTGTCCGGTGTTGTATCGACCAGACTCACTGGTTCTAAGGAGACAGTCATGTGGGGATGAAGGGTGCCCTGAAAAATGCGCCGCTACACAATTAAGCAATAGATAGTCACAGCTGCATGCTAAGCTAAACTAATAGTTGAAGTAATTGAGGCAGTGTCTGCAGAAATAACGAAAAGCACAGCATTAGACAAGCATTGCAATAAGTCATTCAGAGCTGGCGAAATGTACGCGAGTGCGTTAGAATGAGTAAGCCATTTAGTAAACGCAAGTCTGTAGTCCAAAGAGCCGGCAAATGTAAATAGGCGTTGTAAGTTTGGAAAGGGAGTAGGAACAGCCTGGTACCAGCAGTTAGGTACCCGCTAGAGATCTGAAACCCAGTGTGAAACTGTACTGTGCCCCGGTGGTCCCGTAGACCAGTATGCTCCAGAGAGCAGCAGTGCTGTCCAACCGTCCGACACGGATGCAAGCAGGCAGAAATCTCATGAAATGGAGACGAACGGAGGCCACCCGTTCCGATGTCAATGCGCGACTGTGCCTGTCTTAGGTTGTTCCTCGCCCGATGGATCTTACCCGTCATTGGCCAGCCAGTCGTGCTGCATTGAGTAATAGATGGCGACATCCATTTCACCGCCACAAGGACAGACGTGGGCAGCTCAGTAGCATGGTCAGTGGCCTCCGAGGTTGGCTGAGGTCAGTCAGGAATACTGGACAGTCTGCAAAGGCCGCTTGCGAGAACAGCAGTGTTTCGATTGCCAGGGCACACACTACATCTCACCCACCCGCTGTTATGGTAGGATCAATTCACATATCCCCAATTTAAACGGTCAAAATAAATGAGTAGGGGCTCTTTGGACAACCAGGCTTCATTCAATGTAGATGAAGATGAAAATTTAGTCATGAGCACAACAGGATGTACAACAGGATCATATGAATTCGAAAGAAAACCATTGAGGGAGCCGACACGCCCCGGAGAGATAGCCTCTACTACGCCCGAACCCCGAGCTCATGCAACGGCGGTACTATAGCAATAAAGAAAAGAATTGGGAGGTCCCCACTCGCCCGCCCTTATCGCAACCAGCCGTAAGCAAGAAACCCGGTATCATGGCTCACGAGCGGAAGTCACATTACAGCATGTATTGGATATGTCCCTGTCCGTTTGTAGGAGGTCACACACAGGCTGTCGTGTTGTCGGAGTTGGTGGCAGCGGCGTCTCCTGGTGGAGCTCAACGTATTGGGGTCCGGTTGAAAAGTAATGATACCTCATCACCTTTAAACCAGTGAGATGGGGCTGTGGGAATGCAGTAAAAAGGAGTCCCCGCATCACCAGGGTGATATATGGCGGGGTCATTCAGGAACCATGTGACTACTATGGGAAATAAAGTGTTGTGTTGTATGGGGTCTTTGGGGTGGCATGTCTGGGAGACCGGAATGGACGGGAGGCAGTCCCCAAATTCTCCAGTCAGTACTTCTGAACATAAGGTCTGTGCTCATGTGGACTGTCAAATGCAACCAGGAAGAGTGTACTCAACCATTTGTGCAAGAGGAATGGAGGGAGCAGATATGAGAAGACAATGGTGAAAAAAAAATGAAGGCAGTCTGAAACCCATAACCTTTCTTATGAGTTGTGGACCTGTACGTGGCAGTATTGCAATAAAAAATATCTACCAGGAGGAGTCACATAAAAATAGAGCGACTCTGTGCGAGTTGGACGGAGTGGTTTCACGTAAGGGAAGGGGTACAACTTTACACAAAGGAAGTCAGAGGGATTCGTGATCTCAAATCAGAGAAAAAGGCTCCCCAGCACGGGCTGCCACAAAAAGGCAGTCGAGGCAGGGGTAGCCAGATTATACTATAGGTGTTTTAATGTTCGTCGAATTACGAAGAGGCAGAGGAAAAATGTAAAAAACGTAATCATGACACTGGTCCAGTGTCGGTGAGGTAATTGCGGGGAGCAGTCACGCAAAAGGTGTCAAGTCGCAATATTCTGACAAAGTTAAAATCAAATGTGCGCAGACTGTGGAAGACAATTAGTAGTATAATCCGTGTCCATCTGAGCAGCAGCACTACACGGGGTAGATGAAAGTCGGGACACTGATACAAATGCAAGATAGTACGAGTGGCAGTTATGACTCGGTGGGAATGTGTGCTAGCAGCTGCAGGAGCACAGGCGCCTGTATGTTTTAAAACGCAATGTTCGAAGAGTAAAAACATTCGTCCAGGAGTTGTGTCGAAAAAATAGAGTAAGTCCCTCGAGGGGGAAGTGGGATTGGTAATAGTGAGAAGGGAACCACAATAGACTGCATAGGGGAAGGCAAACGGTACGCTTTGATAATGCACAGTAAGCGACACAAGTAGTTTTGATTAGCACACCGGGGAACTGCCGGTGCTCGGGGCGCACAACCAATGGTGTTGTCGTAGGATAATCGTTCGATGAGGCGCCCATGGAGACCGTTTAGTATAAAGGTGGAAATGATGAGGATCCCCATCAACTCTGTGGTAATAGGACAATAGAGCAAGTAAAATTCCAGTGTGTGGTTAGGGAAGACAAAGCGCAGGAGATGCCCCTAGCCTCACAGGGCGCGCAGAATAAGCGGCAAGGTAGCCGGGAACCCCCTTTAGCAAGCAGGGCGGGATTGTCGCCCCCAGACACATGGGTAGGATATTGGAGCGATCCGCGACTGTGAGGCAGAAAGTATTGGTAACATCAGGAAAGGCGCCTATACAATGGAGAAAGACCAATGTAGACAAAAAGGGGTTGAGCCACCAGCTAAAGGGCACAACCTTATCCTGGCGGCTATTTGCCCGCTCGAAGCGGAGTCCATGATAAACAAGGTGGATCTCTTAAGATAAGGCTGAATGAAGAGTTTAGAGAGCGGAATAAAGTACACGAAGAGTAAGGATAACAGTGAAATGGACCCATGTCGGGCCGTGTCAAGGTGGGGCTGCATGTTTCCAGCTCAGACTGCACCTCCCCATCAGGTCGTGTCTCATCGAGTGATTTTAGAGATATATTAGGTTCTGCTGACCTGGAGCAATGAGAGAAGTGGTGCGTGTAGTGGCGTATGTGTTTCCAGCCAGCTCGGTACAAGATATGATAATGATGATTATGGAGCGGGGCCGTTCTCACTGGGAGCCTCATGACCAAAGCAAAACTCTGGGCAATTGGGAGATTTGCGGTGGTACGAAGTTGGACCAATTCCCTGAGGGGGCTTGTTGCCCTGAATGAGGCGCAGAACGAGAGGTGCAAGGACGATCCTGGCCTAATGAAGAACCTGCTTGTGAGAGGGGCCGTGTGCTCTAGCCAAAGGAGTGTGCGCAGGTGCTGCGGGCATGTTGGAAAGGAGACAGAGAGAGAGAGAATCTCAAAAAGCTGGTCAGACAGATCAGGACAGAAATTGGCTGTGTAGCAGTTTCCTACGTGAAATACATGAAGATTTGATGAATTTGTGGGAAGTAGCAGCCTTTAAAAGATACCCCTAGGAGAGGATTCATAGAGGAACCTGGTCACCCTGCCGTTCTCAGTGCGAACCTGCGCGTCGCAAAAGATATGAACAGATGAATTGGCGAGGAGTACTCGCAGTTGAGGAGACTGAAGGATTTGGGCAGGGCATGAGGGTTGGGAAGTCCTGGTAGCAAACCTCAGGGAGCGGAAAACTCTCTATTCAGTGACACCCATGCAGGCTGAGTGAAAGACAAAGCTACGACGACCTCAGATCCGGCGGTGAACATAAAGTGTGTAGGTTTGGGAGGAGACGATGAAGGGGCGTGACCACGGCGTGGGGAATGGAGGGCGGGGTGTAGGATAGGGCAGTACAATCGGCAAGAGGAGTCTGTACTAGATTCCACTGGGGAAGGTTTGGTAGTGTCTGGCAGTTACAGGTTGCATATTCAAAGCATCGGAGAGTGTAGCTTCAGCCAGGTAGACTGGCTGGCATCTTCACCCCGCATGGTTGCCAATACCCGCTTTAAGGGGTGGAAATGGCAGTGTCTGTTGCAGTGGTAGTGCTCCCCTCCCTAGCCGCAAACTTGCGGAGGGGGGGCAAGTAGCAGGAGGAAATTGCTTAAAATGAGCGTCCATAATGCTTTAGCGAAAGAAAAAGTCTGTGGACTCGGGAGAAAAGATAAAAATGGGTTCGTGAGAAGGGGCAGAAAAATTTGGAGTGCATAGACGGAAGAAGGAGTAGGTGGGCCCCCCCTCGTTCTTGGCACTTTGTGAACACGAGGGGAAAAGGGATGGCCTAAACACCCATGTCGGCGGACAAAAAGATGAGTGAGCGGCCGCGAGGAAGAGAGATGGGCCAAGCACCCTGCTGTGTGCTGTGTAGCAGGTCCTAGTTGGAGGCCTGAGGCCTGTGACCAGCGGGGGAAAAAGAGAGAGAGAAAAAAATAAGTGGGTTGGGGGATATTTGGGCAGTGGGACGGCCAAACACTGGACATACAGAACATTGTAAATGAAAACGCACAGTATGGCGATACGGCAATGCGCATGTTGTTGGTCGGGACGTTATAGTTAAAAGTAAAAGGTACAACCTGTCAAACAAGATGTGGTTAGAGGCATGATTCATATCGACATCCCAGTAACTGAAGAGGACCTGTTCATCGAGTAATCCCATGGAGTAGGGCAATGACGCTTGAGAGACCCATCGGTGTAGTGGTGGCGCGGTAGTTGAGCTAATAGGGGGGCGGAACGTCCGCAGGCGAGCAGCCCCTTCTAGACTGTGCAATCCTGCCAGGAGTGAGCATTCGCGCCAAAAGCGAACGGGCACAGCCCCAACTGAGCGCTCGTGCCAAAAGTCAGCTGGCCCCGCCCAACCTGAGCCTTCGCGCCAACAGCAAGAAAGCCCGCCAAGAACTAAGGTGACCCGCCCAGAGAAGGGTGACCCGCCAAAACTAGGGTGAGCACGGGACACCCCGGGATTTACCGTCTTAGGATTCCACAACCGTAGTGTTATTAAAATAAAAAGCTCCACCATCCCTTCCTGCGCCCCCTCCCTACATCCAGGTATTCCTTTCCAAGTATAAGAGTAATTAAAAGTGATAGTGGGGGGACAAGCGGTATTTAATCCTAAAAATCAAGACGAGACTATGGAGAAAAATCCCAGAACGTTAAGTTATCAATCCCAAACCGCTAAGTGTAGAGAACAACACTCACGTACTCCGACACCAGTAAAACTGCTTTCGGCTGCTGGGCGGCTTCCCACGGTCCCAACCCGTCACTCAGGCTGTCGGCGCCGGTCCACTGTACACTGAGACCTGGGATGAAACATTTGCTGCGACACCTCCGTTCGCCACGTCTGTTAAAAATCACTGCACTCACTCACTCACTCCCTCTCTCACTGGGCCGGCCCCACATTGGTTTTCATCCACATACATGCCAACCCACGCATACTGTTGGTGTGTCTGTACTCTTTTCTCAGCCTGTCGCAGTCCCTTGTCCCCAGTTTTAGTGACATGTTTCGAGGCATTACATCCTCGCAGAAACTGACAATCTGTGTGAAATCGTAGCCTAATACCGGTTTCTATAATCCCGAATAAAGTCGGCCGTACAAAAACATGTCGTTGCTTGGTGTTCAGTAAAAAGTAAAGATTACAACCTGTTGGGAAGGATGTAATTGGAAGCATGATGTATAATCTCCTGTGTGTTGTTGTTGTGAAAGGCCCTCACCAGATATTCATGTACACCGTCCCCGACCTTTAGCCTGAGGGTGCCCAGCGCATCCAGAGAAGTGGGTGGCGGACTGATGTTGTGCACTTCGGATTGGGCTGGTTGTAGAACTGAGGGTGTGTGGTGGGGAAGGGGGTAAAGTGGGGTCTGGTTGGGAACCCACTCAGGCTCATGCTCCGGGAGGGGGTCGTGTTCGTTCTTAGCAGGCGTCTCAGCTGGCGGGGCAGGCAAATGGGTGAGAAACCTTACTAAGAGCTCCCGGAGGTAGACAGATTCGTCATCTGCTGTAGCAGGAGGCTTTGACAGAATAAAAAGAGTTTTCTTAGTCTCATCTTTTCTCTCCTTCAAGGTGTGTACATTGGCCTGGAAGCGTTCAAAATTTTCTGGTGTGAAAAAGGGCTGGTCATCCTTAGGGAACCAGTCTTTGCTCCGCCACAGCTTGAGGGTATTGTCGAGGTAACGGAGTTTCCGCTGAGCCTCTTTGGCGGTGTTATTTTCTCTAATCTGTGTACGAATTTCGTCCAGCACCTTTCCCGTAAGGGGCTGAGGTGCCGGGGTGTTCGGGAGTGGGGTGTGTTCGCTGGCGTGTGCATCAGCTGGAATGGAAACGGTGGCAGTGAGGTGGTACAACTCTCGGGCAGGGGCGTCCGAAATGACTGGGGCTGTGGTGGAGGTACAGTGGCCCCCTTGCCACTGCGGGTTGAATGTGACTAACAGTTTCGTCTTCCACCCCAGGGATTTATCGGCGGTCGGTGGTGCCCAATCAGTAGGGGGTTTCCCTAGGGCTATTGTTTGCCGCACTGAATATTGCGGCGAGAGTAGGAGACTGTTTAAAATCTTGGTCATTAGCGCCGTATCTGTGAAGGTCTCTTTTAGTCTCGTCAATATCAGGTCTTTTTGGGCGGGCGCTTGGTTAAACACTTGATCCAGTGCTGTCTTGTGCACTGCTACACTGTCCAGTAATAAATGGGCATGCCAAGTTACGTATGTGCCAACCGTGAGGTGCCACCAGGGCACTCTGGGGCGTAATGGTCGAAATTGGGTCATTTTTGGTGGTCCAAAGTTCAAGTCCCCCATGACGGATCTCAACTGGTGGGTACCGCTTTAAAAACAGTGCGTCTTTCAAAAGCCTGACCTTCGTGTGGCAGATCTCTGCTCTTAACAACCGGTCTAAGGCAGACGCCTGTGCAGGTAAACCCTATCCAGGAGATGAGATCCGTCCTCTGTCCCCTTAGGATGCGAGCAGCGAGTGTGTCTATCGATAGTTGTCAGAGTTAAAGTGCTTATTAAAAAGAGAAAGGATCCAATCAGTCAAGTGCGGTCAGCGCTGTATTAATTAATTTCAAAAAGCGTCCAGGCTCCGTAAGCCACGCTGTACCTTAACTCAGAAAGCTGCGTCCAGGATCCGAAATCCACGCATTAACTTAACTCAAAAACCGCGTCCAGGATCCGAAATCCATGCGTAAACTCAACTCAATAAACTGCGTCCAGGATCCGAAATCCACGCATTAACTTAACTCAAAAACCGCGTCCAGGATCCGAAATCCACGCGTAAAACTCAACTCAAAAAACTGCGTCCAGGATCCGAAATCCACGCATTAACTTAACTCAAAAACCGCGTCCAGGATCCGAAATCCACGCGTAAAACTCAACTCAAAAAACTGCGTCCAGGATCCGAATTCCACGCATTAACTTAACTCAAAAACTGTGTCCAGGATCCGAAATCCACGCGTAAAACTCAACTCAAAAAACTGCGTCCAGGATCCGAAATCCACGCATTAACTTAACTCAAAAACCGCGTCCAGGATCCGAAATCCACGCGTAAAACTCAACTCAAAAAACTGCGTCCAGGATCTGAAATCCACGCATTAACTTAAGGCTAGCCACGGATCAATTAGTCACTTCAGTACCGCGAAAACAGGCAGGTGTTAGTGAAGAAGTGAGAAAATAGCTTACCAGTATGGACTCTGCAACGTTGCTGCCAAACTGATTTAAAAGTACTGTTTGTGTTGGTGAGGATCAGGGAGCAGACAAAGACTGACTAACTAAAAAAATTACCTACTGGAAGTCTTTGCTTTAACAGGCGCTTCCTCACCTTTTAAAAGTTCGGCCGAAAGTTTGTCTGCCCACTGGTCAGCCAACGTGGCCAACTTGCAGTCGTCTCTTTCCCTTCCCACGTTCAGGCTCACCAGCTGTTGGGACGGACCTGTAGGGTCTCGTCTCCACGTGTTCTTTGGAAGGAGAGATCACACCGGCTAGAGTTTGGAGCAAAAACACCATTTATTACAGAGTCAAGACTGGCAAACTATACAACGAATTCAAGTGCATGCAATTCGTTGGAGAAGGCGTTCTGTCTCCCTCTTCGGACCTGGAGCAGTTATACTTCGCGCTTCCTCGAGTTCCCGGTCAGGTTCCCCTCGTTCGGTTCTCTCATTGGTCGGTTCACCTGTCTGTGAAGGGATTAGTGTCTCTATTGGCTGCCCCGAGATACCTGTCCAGCTCCTGCTGTGCTGAACAATGGGTAGTCATCCTGGGTTCAGCAGTTTCCGATCTTGTAATTCAAAAGTTTATTGTTTGGAAGGGTTTCCTCATTGCTATGCGTCTGGCTGTCTGGGCGTTCACAATAGTTCTCCATAGTTGAATATACAGGTATTATCATTTAACACAGGACCCGAATGAGTTTGACGTCAGCGGAGGCATTAGCAAGTACTTTATCAATCAAGTGTAGTATCGGTGCGATTTACACTATCCGATAGTTACTGGTTTCCTTTATTAACAATGAGATTGTAACAGGATGATCTGAAACTGACGGACATGTTCTAATCCCCAAGGAATGTGGCCTCAGGCAGACAGTCCTGCAGTGGCTGGGTTTACTTTACATGGCTGTGTTTTAGCTGGTACCTGACAGTGTCTGCTTTAATAATGGTGCTCCCCTCCCTAGCCCCAATGTAGGTACCCCGATAGCAGATTATCCCCAACAATGGGTAAGAGGCAGAGTTAACGTGAAGTCAGGTTTAGTGATGGAAAAAGTTCATGTCGGTGTAACGGTCCTGAACAAGCACGTGGACCATATGAATGTTGTCACAGAGATGTACAGAACACAACCTTCAGTTCAACCTGTGTATGCAAATCCAATATCCGAAATTAATCTAGTCTCATTTCCCAGTATTTGGGCCATATCCTCTAAATCCTTCCTGTTCATATACCCATCCAGATACCTTTCAAATGTTGGAATTGTACCAGCCTCCACCATTTCCTCTGGCAGCTCATTCCATCCGCTTTGTGAAAATATTGCCCCTTAGATCCCTTGTAACTCTTTCCCCTCTCAGCTTAAACCTATGCCCTATAGGTATGGACATTCCTATTCCAGGGAAAATACCTCATCTATTTACTCTATCCATGCCCCTCATGATTTTATAAACCTCTATAAGGTAACCCTCTCAGGCTCCAACTTCCCAGAGAAAATATCCCCAGTCACTTCAGCTTTTCCCATGAGCTCAACCCCTCCAACCCTGGAAACATCCTTGTAAGTATTTTCAAGTTTCACAACATCTTCCCTATAGCAGAGAGACCCAGAACTGCACACAGTATTCCAAAAGTGAACTAACCAATGTCCTGTAAAGCTGCAAGATGACCTCCCAACTCGTTTACTCAATGCACTGACTGATAAAGGCAAGCATACCATACATCTTCTTCACGATCCTGTTTACCTGGGACTCCACTTTCAAGGAATTGTAAACATACACTCCAAGGTCTCTTTGTTCAGCAACACTCCCCAGGACCTTACCATTAAATGAATAAGACCTGCCCTGATTTGGTTTTCCAAACTGCAGCACATCACATTTCTCTGAATTAAACTCCATCTGCTACTCCTCAGCCCATTGGCCTTTTTGACCAAGAACCTTTTGCAATCTGAGCTAACATGCTTCGCTGTCCACTGCACCTCCAATTCTGGCGTAATCTGCAGACTTCCTAACCATACACTACGTTCACACCTAAATCATTTACACAAATGATGAAAAGCAGTGGTCCCAGTACCGATCCATGTGGCACACCGCTGGTCACATGCCTCCAGTCTGAAAAGCAAGCCTCCACCATCCCCATCTCTCAGAGCAAAACGTGCCGGGCTTCTCAACAACTCATCCCACTGTCTGGAATCCGGGTATTCTCCCTGATCATCAGGCATTGGAGACTCCTCGGAATTTGAGATGGACACGGTGGGTGTTGCCTCCTTGTTGTCCTTGCCCCCTGAAGCAGAGAATGAACTTCTTCTGAGACTCTCTGGACATAAGAGGCAAAGCTACTGTGTGTTATCCGCTGTCCGCCCGTGTCAGAGGCAGAGTTGGAGGAACCTGAATCAGTGCTAAAGCCACTTAGGAGGACCCACAAAAAATAGAACTGGCCTATGTCTTTGGACTCAGAGGGGACTGTGTAGTGATTGTAACGAGGGCAGTCAGTTCGACACAGAGAATATGAGTTCCCTGATTGGGGCTGTCAATCTGGTCCAATCCGGGAGCCCAGTCTGACAGATAAGAACGGGGGGGGGGGGGGAGGTCAGACATTCTGCTGACTCTGAGAGCTGACTCTGAGGGAGCTGGATCAGGGTCATGGACTCTCCATGTATGAATAAAGGGTGACTTGGTGAAGGGATACCAGCCTCTGGGGAGCTATTTCATGTGTGGTTTGATTTAAAAAGGTCATGATAGGTTGATCATTCATCCCTGTTATTTATATTCTATTGTTTTTATGGTGGATCGATATCGTAATGGCTGTTTTGTGTGTTGATCTGGATCTTTTTGTGATAGTTAGCATTAAGCCTTGTGTACCAGATCTCTTTCAGTTTGATCCTTATCTATTTGTCCTCCTCTAACTGAATGCTCATTTCCTATATTTCCCCATAATGCTCCACACTGTATGCACTCTACATCTTAGTTGGTATGACCAGGATGGGAGGCAGCTTTTTAAATTACATCATTATGGAAATGGTCACATGAGAGGGGATGTGGTAAATCAAAAGGAAAAATATGAGATAACAGAGGAAGGTAACAGCGTAGGAATGATAATCAGTGAGTGACAGGCTAAACAGGCATTCAAATGTAAAATCAAATAAGGCAAGAAATTCAAAAAATAGGAAAAGGGAAAGGCAATAAATGCTGGGCCCAGTCAGAGAGACACACATCCCGGGAGTGAGTAAAGAAACCTGCACAATGCACAAAGTACTTTAAAAATGAGTCATTGCTGTAATGTAGCAGTGAGTCTGTACACAGTGAGACCTCACATTCAACAATAAGAGAAACGATCAAACAATCTGCTGTCAGTGATGTTGGTTAGAGGATAAATATTAGCCAGAAGACCATGGATGACATCACTGCTTGTCCTCAAAGGAGGGTTGTGGAAAATGTCAGATCCAATGAGGAGCTTGGACTGGTGTTGTGTTCCCAGCTCATCTGAAGGGGAATTCTGTCAGCCTCAATCATGTGCTTGATCACATGACCCTGTGATGCAGGGGTGACAATATCTCCACATTGCCAGGACTATTACTTGGAGTTTGTGTAGACCGAGGAGGACAGAATTGTCGCGTTCAGTGGAATGATGTGAGTGCTTTGCAACTTTGTTTCGAGTCACTTATTTTTAAAAAACTGACACATTGAATAATTGCAAGAAATGGAGACATTATGGCATTTCTCAACTTTTCTCTGAATTTAGACTGAGCCAAGGCATAGACCAATGTGTTTGTACAGGAACTGAGCAGTTGAAACATATCTCCAGTGTAGGCTGCAATAAGTAAGGGATCAGTATAATGATCTGGTTCATACAACGTATCTGTAATTCTAGAAATGAGGAAAAACACAGTATATGGCATCCACAGCACAATGAAAGTGCCTGAAACGGCGAACAATAAAGTGATGGATTTCCTTCGGCTCTGCATCTCTGGATCGTCGCTGTTCTGGGTGTTGCGTTGACCTTGCAGTGCTCTGCGGGTTTGATTGGCCATCACAATGTGGCGAACAGTCAGTGTATTGAGCAGTAAAATGAGGAAATATGGCAATAGTGGGTTTAAAATTATGTCAAGCCAGTGAAAACTGATCCATCCTGACAAGATAAAGTAGTCTGGTTTGAAATGAGCGCCCCACTCTACATTGTTTATTGTGGAGATTGGCTGAGAAGCAAAATATAGTGGAATATTTTGGAAAGTGAACACAACACACACAGTCACTATCACCACAGCTGCAGTTTCCTCCCTGCAATACTTTGCTCTCAACCTCTGGCAACAAATGAGGACAAAACGATCAACAGTGAAAGCGACCGTGAGCCAAACAGAACAGTCAACAGCTGTGTAGTTGATCACCTCAGTGATGGTAATTATTGAGGTGAAGTGTAGAAATGAAAATGGGAAATAGTAGTAAAGTATGTAGTCGATTATCACATTGAAAATAATGACCAGGAGATCAACTGTCGTCATAGCCACCAAATAAAGAGTGATCCCTTTGGAGAGACCACAACCTCCACGAATTAGAAGGACAATTGTCAGGAGGTTAGCTACAGAGGAAAGAGCAGAATCCACAGATTATTAACACAACAATGCTTGGAAGTTATGACACGAAACCAGGTCATTTTGTCCAATAAATCTACGTTGAGGTTCACACTGCGCATGTGTTTCCTCCCACTGACTTCATCTTACAATATTGAGATATTATTTGTTTCAGCCTCATGTAGTTACTGAGATTTCCCATCAGACAAACTCACAAATGTGTAGAAATATTGCACAGATTGGAAGGAAGAAAAAGTTTCTCAAACCAGAATCCCTTTGCAGAGATGGATTGAGTGAGTGCACTTCCCACCACATTGCCTTATGCCAATCTATAATTAAACAGAAGGGTGGGTCGGGGTGGGAGGGGCTGCCTTCTTTGAATATTTACTAATTTGCAAACACTGAAGCTCATTGTGAGCCCAATTGACCACAATTGTATGGGATCCATTTTCCTTTCTAGAGGTTGCACAGACAACAACAGTATGGGCGGAGGGGTTTCCAGCAGTGTTATGTCAGGGGCACTGAGACAGAGGTTGGATGTAGTCAGTGATTTTCTGTGTGAAGGTGGAAGCATTGAGCTCCCATTTTGTTTTAGCAACTTTGTGTTGTTCCGTAGGTTAAATAAAAAGCAGAGCAGAAGACAGAGAGGACTTGTGGCCTCGGGGTGGGGGTGTTGTTATGTCTGAGACTCAAACAGGAGTCCAATGGCAACTGTCCCCATAGGGATTGTAAAAGGGGGAGGAGGTCGAGGCAAGAAGGTTCAAGAAGGTAGATAGCCAGGGGCAGGTGGGCTCTGTATAACAAGGACAGAATGGACCTCGTTCTGTGTAAGGAAACCATTGAGAATAACTGCAGCCTGAAAGGAGAATGTACAATCAGTGCCTTGAGTCTGTAAACAGAGAACAAACTACATGCTGCATCTGGAGCTTTAAAGTCTGGTTGAAGATTTGTAGCTCGGGTGTCCATTGTTGTGGTTCTGTTCGCCGAGCTGGAAGTTTTTGCTGCAAACGTTTCGTTCCCTGGCTAGGGAACATCATCAGTGCTATTGGAGCCTCCTGTGAAGCGCTGCTTTGATGTTTCTTCCGGTATTTATAGTGGTTTGTTCTTGCCGCTTCCGGGTGTCAGTTTCAGCTGTAGTAATTTGTATGTGGGGTCCAGGTCGATGTGTCTGTTGATGGATGTTCTTGCCGCTTCGGGTGTCAGTTTCAGCTGTAGTGGTTTGTATATGGGGTCCAGGTCCATGTGTCTGTTAATGGAGTTTGTGGATGAATGCCATGCCTCTAGGAATTCCCTGGCTGTTCTCTGTCTGGCTTGTCCTATGATGGTAGTGTTTTACCAGTCAAATTCATGTTCCTGGTTGTCTGAGTGTATGGCTACTGGGGATAGCTGGTCGTGTCGTTTTGTGGCTAGCTGATGTTCATGGATGCGGATTGTTAGCTGTCTTCCTGTTTGTCCTATATAGTGTTTTGTGCAGTCCTTTCATGGTATTTTGTAAACTACGTTAGTTTGGCTCGTGCTGGCTATTGGGTCCTTTGTTCTAGTGAGTTGTTGTCTGAGTGTGGAAGTTGGCTTGTGTGCTGTTATGAGTCCTAAGGTCGCAGTAGTCTGGCTGTCAGTTCTGACGTATGGTAGTGTGGCTAGTCCTTTTGGTTGTGGCATGTCCTCGTTCCTTGGTCTATCTCTTAGGCATCTGGTGATAAAGTTGCGTGGGTATCCGTTTTTGGCGAATACCTTGTATAGGTGTTCCTCTTCCCCTTTTCGCAGTTCTGGTGTACTGCAGTGTGTTGTAGCTCTTTTGAATAGTGTCCTGATGCAGCTTCGTTTGTGTGTGTTGGGGTGGTTACTTTCATAGTTTAGGACTTGGTCTGTGTGTGTTGGTTTCCTGTGTACCCTTGTGGTGAATTCTCCGTTGGGTGTTCTCTCTACTAACACGTCTAGGAATGGGAGTTGGCTATCCTTTTCCTCTTCTCTCATGAATCGTATTCCTGTGAGTGTGGCGTTGATGATTCGGTGTGTTTTTTTCTATTTCTGTGTTTTTGATGATTACAAAGGTGTCATCGACGTATCTGATCCAGAGTTTGGGTTGGAGTTGTGGTAGGGCTGTATGTTCTAACCTTTGCATAACTGCCTCTGCTATGAGTCCCGAGATTGGTGATCCCATGGGTGTTCCGTTGATTTGTTCGTATATCTGATTGTTGAATGTAAAGTGTGTGGCGAGGCACAGGTCTAGTAGTTTAAGTATGCCTAACCGCCAAAGCGCAACACATGAACAACTCCGGATCCTCCACGAATGCAGAAAAAATCAAATCCTGCCACAATGTGTCAAGTACAGACCTCCAGTAAATAATCCACAAGCCAGGGAAACAGCCAAGCAGAACGGATTCAGGATGGTCCAGGTAATGCTCACAGACGCTCACAACCGACTTCACAAATACAAGCAAGAAATTGCGCGCCAAAAGTCGTTAATTTTAAAAACCACTAATCAGGAATGTACCCGGACCATAGAACAGGCTATCACTATAGGACAGAACAGGACAACACGTCGCAAAAAACGTCACTAAAAAAAAATGGGCAAACTAACCCACAAACAGGAGGACACTACAACACACACCTGGGTTAAAAACCTCTCCTACAGACAGCTCACAGACATGGAAAGAACTATACTGGCCAAGGGACTCAACTACAACTACAGGGATGCCAACACAGCAGACTTCCGAGCAGCACTAGAATGCACATTCAGGAACAATGGACTGACAGAAGAGACACAACAAACAGTGAGACAAACGGTCGTACCTATGATGATAAGAAAACGACATGCACATAACCTCAACACCAAGGAGAGGGAAGCACTGAAAGCACTGAAAAATGACAAGAACATAATCATACTACCAGCAGATAAAGGCAGAATGACGGTCATCTTAGATAAATCAGACTACATCAATAAAGCACACCAACTACTCGCAGACACCAACACCTACCAAATGAAGGATTACGACCCCACACCACAACTCACCAATAGAATAATCAACACACTAAGGAATCTACAAAAAAACGGACAGATAACCAAAGCGGACCAGCAAAGAATGAAACCTGAAAGCAACAACACCCCCAGATTCTACGGACTACCCAAAGTACACAAACCAGACATCCCACTCAGACCCATAGTATCACTACCAGGGACACCAGCATACAAACTGGCCAAAGAACTACAACAAAAATTGAAACACCTAGTCAGCGGATCCAAACACTCTATACAATCAACACAGGAATTCTTGGACATCATCAGGAATACACACATAGACAAAGAAGAAACCATGGTATCATTCGACGTGATGGCACTGTTCACATCGATTGACAAAACCCTAGCCAGAGAAACAATAGCCAACCTACTGGACATACATAACAGAACACAGGAGGCCGAACCTATCAACAAGGACGGCACACTTAAACTACTAGACCTGTGCCTCACCACACACTTTACATTCAACAATCAGATATACGAACAAATCAACGGAACACCCATGGGATCACCAATCTCGGGACTCATAGCAGAGGCAGTTATGCAAAGGTTAGAACATACAGCCCTACCACAAATCCAACCCAAACTCTGGATCAGATACGTCGATGACACCTTTGTAATCATCAAAAACACAGAAATAGAAAAAACACACCGAATCATCAACGCCACACTTACAGGAATACGATTCACGAGAGAAGAGGAAAAGGATAGCCAACTCCCATTCCTAGATGTGTTAGTAGAGAGAACACCCAACGGAGAATTCACCACAAGGGTACACAGGAAACCACACACACAGACCAAGTCCTAAACTATGAAAGTAACCACCCCAACACACACAAACGAAGCTGCATCAGGACGCTATTCAAAAGAGCCACAACACACTGCAGTACACCAGAACTGCGAAAAGGGGAAGAGGAACACCTATACAAGGTATCCGCCAAAAACGGATACCCACGCAACTTTATCAACAGATGCCTAAGAGATAGACCACGGAACGAGGACATGCCACAACCAAAAGGACTAGCCACACTACCATACTTCAGGAGCGTCTCAGAACTGACAGCCAGACTACTGCGACCCTTAGGACTCTTAGCACACAAGCCAACTTCCACACTCAGACAACAACTCACTAGAACAAAGGACCCAATAGCCAGCACAAGCCAAACTAACGTAGTTTACAAAATACCATGCAAGGACTGCACAAAACACTATATAGGACAAACAGGAAGACAGCTAACAATCCGCATCCATGAACATCAGCTAGCCACAAAACGACACGACCAGCTATCCCTAGTAGCCATACTCTCAGACAACCAGGAACATGAATTTGACTGGTACAACACTACCATCATAGGACAAGCCAGACAGAGAAGAGCCAGGGAATTCCTAGAGGCATGGCATTCATCCACAAACTCCATTAACAGACACATGGACCTGGACCCCATATACAAACCACTACAGCTGAAACTGACACCCGAAGCGGCAAGAACATCCATCAACAGACACATCGACATGGACCCCACATACAAACTACTACAGCTGAAACTGACACCTGGAAGCGGCAAGAACAAACCACTATAAATATCGGAAGAAACATCAAAGCAGCGCTTCACAGGAGGCTCCAATAGCACTGATGATGTTCCCTAGCCAGGGAACGAAACGTTTGCAGCAAAAACTTCCAGCTCAACGAACAGAACCACAACAACGGACACCCGAGCTACAAATCTTCAACCAGACTTTAAACACTTACGGGCGAGAAACGTAGAGACAAGCCAGGAGATGGGAATCCTGCGCTAACCGCCTAAGCGCAACACATGAACAACTCCGGTTCCTCCACGAATGCAGAAAAAATCAAGTCCTGCCACAATGTGTCAAGTACAGACCTCCAGTAAATAATCCACAAGCCAGGGAAACAGCCAAGCAGAACGGATTCAGGATGGTCCAGGTAATGATCACAGACGCTCACAACCGACTGCACAAATACAAGCAAGAAATTGCGCGCCAAAAGTCGTTAATTTTAAAAACCACTAATCAGGAATGAACCCGGACCATAGAACAGGCTATCACTATAGGACAGAACAGGACAACACATCGCAAAAAACGTCACTAAAAAAAAAATGGGCAAACTAACCCACAAACAGGAGGACACTACAACACACACCTGGGTTAAAAACCTCTCCTACAGACAGCTCACAGACATGGAAAGAACTATACTGGCCAAGGGACTCAAATACAACTACAGGGATGCCAACACAGCAGACTTCCTAGCAGCACTAGAATGCACATTCAGGAACAATGGACTGACAGAAGAGACACAACAAACAGTGAGACAAACGGTCGTACCTATGATGATAAGAAAACGACATACACATAACCTCAACACCAAGGAGAGGGAAGCACTGAAAGCACTGAAAAATGACAAGAACATAATCATACTACCAGCAGATAAAGGCAGAATGACGGTCATCTTAGATAACTCAGACTACATCAATAAAGCACACCAACTACTCGCAGACACCAACACCTACCAAATGAAGGATTCCGACCCCACACCACAACTCACCAATAGAATAATCAACACACTAAGGAATCTACAAAAAAACGGACAGATAACCAAAGCGGACCAGCAAAGAATGAAACCTGAAAGCAACAACACCCCCAGATTCTACGGACTACCCAAAGTACACAAACCAGACATCCCACTCAGACCCATAGTATCACTACCAGGGACACCAGCATACAAACTGGCCAAAGAACTACAACAAAAATTGAAACACCTAGTCAGCGGATCCAAACACTCCATACAATCAACACAGGAATTCTTGGACATCATCAGGAATACACACATAGACAAAGAAGAAACCATGGTATCGTTCGACGTGACGGCACTGTTCACATCGATTGACAAAACCCTAGCCAGAGAAACAATAGCCAACCTACTGGACATACATAACAGAACACAGGAGGCCGAACCTATCAACAAGGACGGCATACTTAAACTACTAGACCTGTGCCTCACCGCACACTTTACATTCAACAATCAGATATACGAACAAATCAACGGAACACCCATGGGATCACCAATCTCGGGACTCATAGCAGAGGCAGTTATGCAAAGGTTAGAACATACAGCCCTACCACAAATCCAACCCAAACTCTGGATCAGATACGTCGATGACACCTTTGTAATCATCAAAAACACAGAAATAGAAAAAACACACCGAATCATCAACGCCACACTCACAGGAATACGATTCACGAGAGAAGAGGAAAAGGATAGCCAACTCCCATTCCTAGACGTGTTAGTAGAGAGAACACCCAACGGAGAATTCACCACAAGGGTACACAGGAAACCAACACACACAGACCAAGTCCTAAACTATGAAAGTAACCACCCCAACACACACAAACGTTGCTGCATCAGGACACTATTCAAAAGAGCCACAACACACTACAGTACACCAGAACTGCGAAAAGAGGAAGAGGAACACCTATACAAGGTATTCGCCAAAAACGGATACCCACGCAACATTATCACCAGATGCCTAAGAGATAGACAACGGAATGAGGACATGCCACAACCAAAAGGACTAGCCACATTACCATACGTCAGGAGCGTCTCAGAACTGACAGCCAGACTACTGCGACCCTTAGGACTCTTAACAGCACACAAGCCAACTTCCACACTCAGACAACAACTCACTAGAACAAAGGACCCAATAGCCAGCACGAGCCAAACTAACGAAGTTTACAAAACACCATGCAAGGACTGCACAAAACACTATATAGGACAAACAGGAAGACAGCTAACAATCCGCATCCATGAACATCAACTAGCCACAAAACGACACGACCAGCTATCCCTAGTAGCCATACACTCAGACAACCAGGAACATGAATTTGACTGGGAAAACACTACCACCATAGGACAAGCCAGACAGAGAAGAGCCAGGGAATTCCTAGAGGCATGGCATTCATCCACAAACTCCATTAACAGACACATCGACCTGGACCACACATACAAACTACTACAGCTGAAACTGACACCCGGAAGCGGCAAGAACAAACCACAATAATTACCGGAAGAAACAACAAAGCAGCGCTTCACCAGAGGCTCCAATAGCACTGATGATGTTCCCTAGCCAGGAAATGAAACGTTTGCAGCAAAAACTTCCAGCTCGGCAAACAGAACCACAGCATCTGGAGCCCCATAGTTTGTCTTTCAAGAGAGTCAGTGACTTCTCTCTGTGACTAATCAGTTCCATTTGTGTGTCTGGCTAGTCAGTGTCTGTCGCTTTAAAGGTTACTCATGGCTTTGACTATTTCATGAAAGTTACCAGCAATACCATTCCTGTAAAGCCAAAATAAATTATTCCCCGCATTCTCCCATATGGACTCAGTGTGATTTCTTACATTGTTCCTGCCTGCTGCACTGCAGCCTTACCCATGTGCTGCCAGTGGTCCTGGAGGCAGGCGGTTGACTCTAATATCCCTTTGTCTGGAATGGCCTTGGGTGTGGTCTTCTGTTTGGCTGAGTCTATCTGGACCCTGACATGGTGAAGCTCTCCTGCACAGTGTCAGGAACCCCCTTCATCACCATGGCTCTCTGAAGCACTGGTGTGAGTGGCAGAGGGTAGAGGAGTAACTGTCCCCATCAGGAGTGCCCTGACAGGTACTTTCCGATGGTGACTGCCTCTCCCCATGTCCCACTCTGAGGTTCACTTGGCTCTCCCGACCTTCCTGACTGAGGGGAAAATTGTCTCAGCAATGCCTTGAGATATCTCCATCCTCTTTACTTTTTCACATTGAGCTCAATGACAATACAATGGATCACATGAGCACAAACCCTAACACTCACCGTAATCTGAACCCTAAACAAAACTTTAGACCTAATCCTAATCCTAACCCTAAAAGTAAACAAACCGACACAATCCCGAAAGCTAACACTAACCCTCAACCCTAGCCTAATGTTCCCCTAATAGCAAAATAAAACCGAACGTGAACCATAACCCTCTCCTAACCATAACTGTAGACCTAACACTAACCCAAATCCTGGACCTAAACCTAATCCTTCAATCTAACTCCCACTCTAACTCTATTACTATTCAGGGTGCATATTCCACAGCACCTGACTGATCAGCCCCAACCAGAGTTTGGGAGTGATTTTGACTGCGAAGATCATTCAGGTGTGTGAGCACGTGGGCCGGGTACTATCCCATCGACCTGCCTGATCCCACTCACCAACATCAAATCCAGGCCCATGTCCCAGCAACATACCCAGATACATAACAATAAAAACCCAGTCGGAGAGAGCTTTGGGATCCAGAAATCTGAAAGTACTTGTTCCTCCCAGAAAAGGACCATTTAGCACACGTCAGGTCACAGATTCCTCATGTCCTCATGGAACTAAACTAAAATTCACAAATTACAGCATGAGCTGCTTCTTGTAGGGACACCTGAAACTGATCCAGCATGAGGAGAGAAAGAGGGAGGGTTTATACACTGAGAGATATATCAGGAGAAAGAACAGAGTGAAAGTGGGATTGAAAAGATAACACAACCTGCTTCCGCTTCTTACCAGGAACTCCGAAGATTGCGAGGAAATGGTAGTAAGTGAAAGCTGTCTGTTCAATTGTTGATAATTCCATTTTCAGAGAGGTGATAATGGCAATTGTTGTTGACAGATCTGAATCATCAGACATTCGTCTGTTATATAAAGCAATTAAATCTCCCCTGTGATTTTGTGCAGTTGCAGAGAGAGTGAAATTAGTTTGCAGTCTTTGAACAAACAGGTACAGTTAATTTTAACAGATATTACACAATACAAACTTCACCTACACTGGAAGATTGAAGGAGAACAATTGGGCCAGGTCCATCTCAGGGCCCCTTGTTCGCTCTCTTAGTGCTCTCTACATGGATGCTCACACCATCCCTGCCTGGCCTTTCTAACTTTGTCCACTCAACCACACAGTCAGAGAATCATTGAGCTGTATATCCACCTCGTCCATACCGACCAGACATCCCAAATTAATCTCATCCCATTTGTTAACATTTCACCCATATCTCTCTAAACCTTTCCTATCTGTGTATCGTCTGGATGGCTTGTAAATCTAGTAATTGTACCAGGCTCCACCACGTCCTCTGGCAGCTTCTTCCACGCATCAACCACTCGCTCTGTGCAAATGTTGCCTCTTCGATCCATTGTAAATCTTTCCCCTCTCATCTCGAATGTATCCTCTATAGTTTTGCACTCTCCTACCCTCAGGAAACACCCTTGGCTCTGTAAACTTCTATAATGTCACCCCTCAGCCTGCAACTTCCAGGCAAAATAGCTCCAAGCTGTTCATCCTCCCCCGCTAGCTCAAACCCTCCAATCCTGGCAACATACCTTCAAATCACTTCTGAACCCTTTCAGGTTTCACAACATCCTCCTCTTAACAGGGAGACCAGAATTGAATGCAGTATTCCAACGACCTCCCAATTCCCACACTCAATGTATTGATTCATAAAGGCCAGCTTCCCAAATGCCTTCTTTACTATCCTGTCTACCTGTGGCTCTACTTTCAAGGAATTATGAACTTGCATTCCAAGGTCTCTTTGAACAGCAACACTCCTCAGAACTAGCCCTGATATGCCTTTCCAAACTGCAGCACCTCACATTTATCTACATTAATCTCCATCTGCCACCCCATCAGCCCAACTGATTAAGATCCCGTTGTATTCAGAGATCACCTTCTTAGCTTTCCACCACACCACCAATTTTAGTGTCACCTGCAAATTTACTAACCATACTTGCTGTGTACACATTCAAATTATTTATAATAATAATAAAAAGCAGTTGCCCCAACACTGATCCTTGTGCATAATGCTGATCACAGGCTTCCAGTCTGAAAAGCAACTATCCACCACTACCCTCTGTCTCCTACCTTTGAGCCAGTTATGCAGCGAATGGTGAGTTCCCCCTATTCCATGTGATCTAACCTCACTAAACCGGTGCCTTGCAAAACGCCTTATTGAAGTCCATATGGATCACGTTCATCACTCTGCCTTCATCAATCCTTTATCTCACTTCTTCAAAAACTCAATCAAGTTAGTGAGACATGATTTCCCAAACACAAAGACATCTTGTGTGTCCGTAATCAGTCCTTGCCTTGCCAAATACATGTAAATGCTGTCCCTCAGGATTCCCTTCAACAACTTGTCCAACACCAATATAAGGTTCACTGGTCTATAGCTTTCTGGCTTTTCCTTACCACCTTTCTTAATAGTAGCACCATGTTGGGCAATCTCCAGTCTTCTGGCACCTCACCTGTGGCAACTGATGATACAAATCACTTCCCTAGCTTCCTACAGTGCTCGAGGTTACACCTGATCAGATCTTGGGAACGTATCCTTCTTTTTGCATGTTAAATTGTCCAGCACCTCCTCCTCCATTATTATTGTCAATTTGCAAGAAATTGCTCTTTATTTCCCCAAGTTCTCAAGCTTCCATATCCTTCTCCACAGTAAACAGTGATGCAAAATACTCAATTGGTATCCCCCTCCTCCCCTGTGGTTCCATGCATAGATGGCCTTGTTGATCTTTATGGGGCCCTAGTCTCGCACTAGTTACTCTTCTGTCTGTAATGCAGTTTTAGAATCCCTTTGGATTCTCCTTAACCCTACTTGCCAAAGCTATCGTGTGTCACCTTTTTGCCTTCCTGATTTCCCATTTCACTAAAAGGCTACTGTCCTCATACTCTTCTAGGGATTTACTCAATCCCTACTGTCTATACCTGACATATGCTACTTTCTTTTTCTTGACCAAACCCTCAATTTCTCTCCTCATTCAGCATTCCCTACTCCTCCCACCCTTATCCTACTCTGTTTAAATGAAGCTATTGTCTCTGGACTCGTCTTCTTGCATTTTTGAAGATTTCCCATTTTCCAGCTATCACTTTACTTGTGAATATCTGTCCCCAATCACCTTTTGACAGTCCTGGACTAATAATGTCGAATTTGGCCTTCCTCCAGTTTAGAACGCTAACATTTAGATGCAGTTTATTCTTTACCATCACTGCTTTACAATCATGGAATTATGATGACGAGCTCCAAAGTGAACCCCCACTGACACCTCAGTCACTTACCCTGCCTTATTTCCCAAAAGAAGGTCAAGGTTTCCACCTTCTCTGGTCGGTACATCCACATGTTGAATGAGAAAAGTTTTTGAACACACTTAACAAATCCCACTCCATCCAAGCATTTAACACCAAGACAGTCTAAGTCTATGTTTGGTAAGTTAAAATCCCCGAACATTACCATCCTACTATTCTTACAGATAACTGTGCTCTGAGAGTAAGTGGAGAGCCTGGAGATGCAGCCTGGTCCAGACCATGAGCTGGGTGTGTGGCCCTGAATGTACAGGGTCCTTGCTACAGCATTACAATGAGAGTTGTCAGTGCACACCAAGGGGCAGCATTGAAGGGCAGAAGGGTCCTGTAAGTGGGTGCGATAGATGACATGCGGATTTTTTGAGGCTGCCACGTGTTGGAATTCAATGTCTGAGGTGGGGAGCCTGTGAGCAATGCCCATGGACTGTGCCCTGAGATGTTGGTTTCCGGTCTCCAACGTGAAGTTCTTTCAGAGCAAGTGGTGAGCTGCATCCATGAATGGATGAGGTTTTTTTTTTGTTTGACTTAAGTATGTTTGAGAGTCTGGAAGTTAGAAGTCAGTACTGTTTATTGCACTTTAGAATTCAGAGTATCATTATAAAGCCCCTCCAAAGACAGGACTGCTCCTTGTCCAACCTCATGACGTTGGAAATCTGTGTGTTTTCATCCAGGGTCCTATTATGGAGAATTAAAGACACCATTGTCAAATTACCAGCGACTCCCAGATTCCACAACTTAAAGAAAATAAAATCAGTTTATTTTTTAACTCGAAAAAATCGGACAGTGTATTTGGTTCAATGTTGGCAAAAGAATAAATTCAAACTCGATTGGGTTTTAATATCTCCTCAGATGCTGCCTGACATGCTGTCCTTTTCCATTGCCACACTTTTTGACTCACATAATTTAAACTGATTGGTTAAATGTGAATTGTGGTCAAAACAGCAACCAACTCAGGTATCCATTTCAAATCTGAATATTACATATTTTCAATTTTCCAGGATACTCTGCGATTGCCATCCACTCCATCAACACAGGTGTTTGCAATCTCTCAATTCAGAACAGCATTCACCCTCTCTTCAAGGTCCAGTACATGCCTTCAACTTCATAACAGATTGAACACCAGGATACTTTGAAATGATCTGCATAACCATGTGTGAAAAGTGCCTCTGGTTACTCAACGTCAGGGTTCCGAGCATTGAGTCTCTCCACGGCATACCAGATGAGAATTTCCTGCAGAATACTTTCCATGAAGTGGTTCCCCTTGAGAATACTGAAGGGGTGGCCTATCTGTCAGCTGGCTAGCCAGTCAAAAGTCACCCATCCTGTTAACATATAAAATGGTGATTTGAACTGAGCACCCCACTACACCGACAGGCTCAAAAGCAAAGTACGGGGAAAGATTTTGAAGCAGAGCACAATACAGACAGTTGCTATAACCACAGCTGTAGTCTTCTCCCTGTAATGTATCTCGGTGAACTTTTGACAACAAATGAGGACAAAGCGAACTACAGTGAAAGTGACTGTCCGCCAGACAGAGAAGTCAAGGTCCACATAGTTGGTCACCTCATTGATACTGTGTATAGGAGTGTAGTTGAGAAATGAGACTGGTAAGCAGCATCCAAGCATGGAAAACATTATCACATTGAAAATTATGATTAGTAGGTCTGCTGTTGTCATACCAACCAAGTAAAGGGTGATTCCTTTGGACAGACCACATCCTCCTCAGGACAGAAGGACAACCGTCAAGAGGTTAGCTACAAAGAACATAGCAAAATCTCCAAATTAATGACAGAACATTGCTTGGAGGTTATAGCTCAGCATCGGGTCATTTATTCTAACATACTTGTGTGGTGTTTATGCTCCACAAGAACCTGCACCCTCTTATATATCAAAATGTCATATAAATGTCATAGGAAATGCTGGAGAAACTCAGTAAATCTCATGGCATTTGTGGAGAAAGAAACAGAGTTAATGTTTCAAATCCAGTCCAGTAAGACTCTTCTTCAAAACACTTCCTCAGGTTTCCAGCATCTGCATTATTTGACTTTGATATCAAAATGTTACTTTCCTCTTCACTTCCACAGAGACGAGCCCCTAACTGATAAATTCACCATATCCTTTTTAGGGTGGCGATACTGCACAGATTACAATGCAGTACATTCCTTCCCCAAACTGGCAAGTTTTATGAACATAACATGGGAGACAGGAACTTATAGACAGAAGAGCAAAGACTATTGAGTTTGCCTTCTCCCATCCTGATATTTGCATGTTCCAGGATAATGAGGTTGTTGGTTAATCATAGCGATCAATCTTTGTCCATGGATTGACAGCAGACCCAGACATATATGACGCAAGGAAAACCCTCAGTGATAGAGTCCTCTCAAGGTTGGTTAATTTATCATTAATCTCCTCCTGAAAACCTGATACTAAATGCCAAAATGTTTGCTGAGAGAGAATAAATTTAATAAATAGCAGAAAGAATTGTTAATTGAAAGAATATCCTGAAAGTGAACTCAGCGCAGAGAGAGAGAGAATGAGGTGTCGTACGTTGAAAGATACATCAAGAACAAGAACAGAGTGAAAAAGTGATTCAGATAAAAGCAATCAGGTTTAGCTTCTTCCCAGGGACTCAGAAGATACTAAAAAATTATAGGAAATGAAAGTTGTCTGTTCGATTATCGAGAGTTCCATTAGACCGAGTTTTTCGAGAGCAGAGATGACAGAAATTAATGAAAACAGACCCTGAATCACCAGATGTTCTCTGTTTGTGACAGTTCCTTAAACATTTGGATGTTGTGTTTCTGAACAATAGAAATAGTCTGAGAAATGAACAACAAATAGGACCATGTTTCTGTTCCCCGAGACCATTTGCTCACCTCATATCCGCAGCATCAGTGCAGGAACTCTCTAAATGCCACGATAGATACAGAGGTTACTGCCATGTTGTTACAATGCAGTTTAACACTGTTATTACTCATTTATCTGAGACTGTTTATTCTGCTCTGTTTACCTCTTTCAGGTCTTTTTGATTGAATTGATAAAAATGAATTTGAACATGAAATAAAACTGAAGTTTCAATTTGAGGATCTGATTTTCCCTGATCTTCATTTACTCATTAGAAGAGAATCTATTTGGCTTGGGCTGGTTTTATGAAAGAATTATCCAGTCTTTCCCACTCCCCTGTTCATTCCCTGTAAATATTTCCTTTCCAGGTGTAACTGTGTCTCAACTGGGATCCCCTCTGTCTAAATCACAAGACTCTGGGTTCCAGTCCCAAATGATGACGAAGCAATTCATCACTGAGAGGCTGGTGACCCAATGTCATTCTCTCCCACAGGAGGCAGTGGAGGCCAAGTCACTGAATATCACCAAGAAAGAGATTGATAATGGTTCAGGTAATAAAAACATTAAGGAGTATGGGGACATAGTAAGAATATGGCATTGGGATAGGGACAAGATATGGTCATATTGAACAGTGTCCTGGATCTCCCAGTTTCTGTTTCAGAGCTTGTGGTGAAATGTCAAGATTGATCGTCCAGTGCAGAATTGAAAGAATACTTCACTTTTTGAGCTTCCATTTTCCATATGAAGCACTAAACAAGGCCCTCTCTACCTTGGCGAGTTGTTGTAAAAGATCCCATGGCACTGCTTGGAGATTATGCTCAGAGGGAGACAAGCATTGGTTTTGATTCCTGCAGCCAACTCTGTTCCTGAGCTTCTGACTCTGTCCCTCTGACAACTGTTTAATAATAAAGCAGGCTTCCTGTAAACAGAGTCATATTTGACTCATCTCTTGCTGAAACCATCACTTGTTCCCATTGCCTCTTGACCTAACTAGACCAATGTACAGCTTGTTGGCCTCCCATGTACTATTCTTCATAATCTTTTGGCCGTCAAAAACATTGCGGTCCGTATTTACCTTGCACCATGTCCCATTCACTTATCAACTGACCTAAAACAACCCCCAAACACTTTTAAAAGTATCGTCTTTGTTTTCACGTCCCATGTAAATCCCAGTAGGAAATGGTGATGATGCTCACTTGTACCAATGGCAGAGACTCCACAAACATACCCATTCTCAATGATGGTGAGCAGGGCAGTGGGGCACTGAGTTGAAACCCGCAGAGCACTGCAACTTCAATGCAACACCCAGAACAGCGATGATCCAGAGATGCAGAGCCGAAGGAAATCCATCACTTTACTGTTTGCCATCTTTTTCACTTTCATCATGCTGTGGATGCCAAATGTTGTATTTTCCCTCATTTCCTGGATTAAAGAGCATCATTATGGAATGTCATTGTGAGCCGGATCAATCCACAGATCCATTACTGCACCACAGATATGTTTCTATTGCTGAGCTCCTGTACAACACACACGTTTATGCATTGGCCCAGTCTAAATTCAGACAAAAACTGAGAATTGTGATACCATATCCATTATTATATCTTAAATTCTGTCCTTGAAGCTTAATATTAAAAGTGACCATGAGGCATTATTCTTCTCTCTGTGCCTGACGCCATGTTCTTCAATACACAAACACACTCACTGCACTGTCAGAGGTGAAGAGCCAATCAGATAGTTGTTGTGAAGCTGATGGCCTTTGGTATGCACAAAAAGTCATAACCCCCTTGGCATGCTTCCCTATATTGTTCAGAGCATTGAGTACAGGAGTTGGGAGGGCATGTTGCAGCTGTACAGGACATTGGTTAGGCCACTTTTGGCATATTGTGTTCAGGTCTGTTCTCCATCCAATAGGAAGGATGCTGTGAAACTTGAAAACATTCAGAAAAGATTTACAAGGGTGTTGCCAAGATTGGAGGATTTGAGCTGCAGAGAGAGGCTGAATAGGCTGTGGCTGTTTTCCCTGGATCATCAGAGTCTGAGGTGTGAGCTTATAGAGATTCATAAAATCATGAGGGGCAGGGATCGGATCTTTTTTCCTGGGGTAGGGGAGTCCAGAACTAGAGGGCATAGGTTTAATGTGAGAGGGGAAAGGTTTAAAAAGGGCTTTAGGAGAAATATTTTAACACAGAGGAAGGTGCATGTTTGGAATGACCTGCCAGAAGAAGTGGTGGAGGTTGGCACAATTATAGCATTTAAAAGGCATCTGGATGGGTACATGAATAGGAAGGGATTAGAGGAACGTGGGCCAAGTGTTGGCAAATGGGGCAAATGGATGCATTGGACTGAAGGGTCTGTTTCCATGTTGTACATTTCTGTGGCTCTGTGACTCCATGAATGAGATAGACATGGATCTTTATTGAGCAGGAGCAGATGCCCTCACAACACACTTTTGTTAAATCATTTGTTCACACAGTTTGGGGAACAATCTGATTCTCATTTTCAAATCTCTTTGCACATACTGCCTCAACAGCAGCTGAGCTGGAGATGAATAATAATATTCTTTATGGACCGTGCTTACATCGACCAGCTTTGTTCATGTCGTTTATTGGAATTCTGGATGGTGATGAAGGGATATTTCACAGTATTCAGCATCTCCTCTCCGAACTTGCTCTGTGTGACTGCATAAATAAATGTGCTGTTGCAGGATCTGGATAACTGAAGCATTGCTCCTATGAGATCTCCCACCCAATAAACATCTGATGTTAATGTATACCACCCAGTAAGTCACTGAATCGCGAGAATTATGACATGAATGATCCATAACAGGATAAAACTGCCCAATATGGCAAAGAGCAAAATGATAGATCTTCTTCAATTCTTCATTTCTGGATCATTTGGCTTATCCCCGTTTTGTTGTCCTCTCAGCTTCCTGCGGACTGCACTAGCCAAAAGGATGTGTCTGACGGTGACAGCATTGAGCAGCAGGATCAGGAAGAAAGGGAGCACTGAAGTTAAAATATGATTCCCCCAGTCAAAAGCTATCCATGCAGGGTACTGCATGTATTTACAGGTGATTATACAAAAGTATGTTTCATACTTAAAATGCAGTGGGATTTTGTTTAATAAACTCAGTAAACTGATAGTTGTGATAATGACAGCTGTATTTCTCTGAGTGCAGAATTTTGTCTTCAGTTTCTGGAAACAAATAGCCACCATCCGGTCAAAGGTGAAGGTGACTGTGAGCCAGACTGAGCTACTTACAGCTGTGGAACCAAGGACGTCTCTGATGCTACAACCAAGAGGGATGTAGAAGAATACAATGTGTAATTATAAGTAATTCATCTTGTACAGTATGTCCTGAATAACAACAACCAGCAAATCTGCGACAGCCATAACAATCAGGTACCAAATGACACCTCTAGAAAGACCACACTTCCCTCGTGACAGTGTTATGATTGCGATTAGGTTAGCTGTAAATGTAAAAAAGGTGGCACCAAATTGTAGACTAAAAATGTGTGGAAGTAGTATAAGAGTTATAAAGTTACAAATTTACAGTTGACTTTATAGGGATTTTGTCTGAGTGAGTCAACAAGTAAGTTTCTTAATGAACAGTGTAGATACAAGTTGTGCAAAACTATAAAACTTTTTTAGGGAAGTGCAAGTAATGTCAGGGTTTTTGCAGGAATTCTTCATGTGCGGCACTTTGTCTTTTCCCTCCAGAATTTGAGACCATGTGCTTTGTCCTCCATTTTGACTAAACGCCTTCCATATTGTGTCATTCCAGTTCCCCCCTTCACTCTGTTAGTTCCTCATTCCATTCCCTCCTCACTCTGGTTTTAGACTCACTGTCATGTACTCTCAATCTTTGAAAACTCACATCTGCCTCTCTTCATCAATCTCTCACCCTGCATCATAGCCTCTCACTAGGGATTACATTGTAACAAATTTACATCGGCAGCTTCCAATATAAAACCTGGATTTAGGAATCTTGTGCAGTTGTGAGGCCATGAGTTGAGATGCACACATATGAGCACACATGGGCAAGGGTTCATAGAATTATACAATCATAGAAGCCATATGGTGTTGAAATAGGCCTTTTGCCCAATGAGTCCACAATGACCCTCCAAAGACAGAGAAAAGGACCAGTGTATTGCAGATGGAGCATCCCAAATGGAATACTGACAAGGGCAGGATGGGTAGATGTGTTTGTGGGTGCCAGACCACCTCTACTATATCGCTGTAACTCTCCATTTCCTACAGCTAATGCACCTAACCTCCACATCCCGAGCATCGCCAATCCACTCAACCTGCACTGTTTGGACATGGAGCTGTCAGAGTGTGCAGCAACCAAAAGGAAGGAGAATCCATGAAATGTTTCTGAAAAGGACAAAAGTATGGGGAAAGGAGAGCGAGAAATGGGTGTTAGTGGATCATTCTGACAGGAGCCAGGGAAGGTCTGAGAAGTTCAATGGTCATTTTTCTGTTGCCAGTTTCATAATTCAATGTTTTTGCTCCAGTGTTTGGTCTTTACTTTATCAAGTGTCAGTGAATCAGTTCTGTTTTCTCTTCACCGCCATACATTAATCACAGTGAGTTAATCTGTTTCCTCCAGTGGCTGGAACGAGTTACAACAACTCCGTCAGCGTCCTGGACTCAGTGAGTGTCACTCACCTGGATTGATTAAATGGCTTCACTGACTGAGTGAGCTCAGAGCGTTAATGAAACCTGTTTGATGCTGAAGGAAACTCAATTCACCACACAACAGGAATCTGTTGGATCTAATGTTTCTGCTCATTGATATTGAACCCATTTTCTATCCCATCCTTGGGGTCACTGGAGTTCTGTGTGAGTTATTGTAACTGTTGCTGATAATGTACTACACCTGTTGGTGTAGAATTTGTTGCATACTTATACATTTAGAGTTTTAGTTCAAATGCTATTGATCATTAACATCCCATGATGTTCCTCTTATTTTAGTCATAGTCTCATCACCAATTTGAACATGAAGCCAAACTGAGGTTCATCTGCTCCAGTCAAATTCTTTGCATTTAACTTATTCAAGTGTTAAAATCCTACATCAGGATGTATTTATTTATTTCCAGGACTATTCCATTTATTTCCAAGCTTCAGTGAGGATGCATTGTCTTTGGATGTTGTTTTGTACATTGAAGCAAAGTGGGGAGATGCACCTTCACTGCAATGGAACGTGTGCTCTCTCACACCAAAGAATTGCACTCAGGAATGGACTATGTCAGGCCTTTTGCAACATCAGAACATCCTGAAGCTCCTCACACCCTGGAAAAGAGCAGGATAGAAGATGTTCTTTCCTCTCTTGTCCAGAGTAGCACAGTTGGTGCAGTTGGAGACTGATGTCTCGAGGGACCAGGGATCTTTGGGTCATTATTCCTTTCGCTGTGCTCTCTCCCTGTACTTTGAAATACATGGGTGTCTTTGACTACATCTGGTGGTGCTGTTCAAAATATTCCTGTGGCGCCAGGTTTTTTAGGAATACACTCATCTATCTATACCCAATTTTAGTCTCACAATGTCCACATCACAAACTACTTTCTAACCCATCTTTGTACCATCAGCAAATGTAGCTACCATACTCTCATTCACGTCATACAACTTTATTCTCTGCATTTTAAACAATTACACAGCACCAGCACTGATCTGTGGCAAATCACATGATTAGATTAGATTCCCTACAGTATGGAAACATGGCCCTTCAGCTCAACAAGGTTAAAAACAATGACTGCAGATGCTGGAAACCAGATTCTGGATTAGTGGTGCTGGAAGAGCACAGCAGTTCAGGCAGCATCCGAGGAGCAGTAAAATCGACGTTGCGGGCAAAAGCCTTTCATCAGGAATACAGGCAGAGAGCCTGAAGGGTGGAGAGATAAGTGAGAGCAGGGTGGGGGCTGGGGAAAGTAGCATAGAGTACAATAGGTGAGTGAGGGAGTGGATGAAGGTGATAGGTCAGGGAGGAAGGTGGAGTGGATAGGTG